>NC_043712.1:85712991-85770444 GCF_006229205.1 Suricata suricatta
TATGAAGTAAAGTTTAAACAATTAGAGAAATCGACAATTGCACAAACATGATCGATTGTAACACCTCTCAACACATGATAGACACAGGACCATCTGTACACAGAAATGTGAAAAATAGTATCCATTACCTAATTGATATTACAGAACAAATTCATCCAACACTTCAGAACGCATTTTTTTTTCAAGCGTATGTGAACACTCAGAAGTCAGTCATATTCTGAGTCTCCATAAAACTACAAAGATTGAAACCATAAACCTAGTCTCCAACCTTGATGGAATTAAAGCACAAATCAATCAGATATGTAGGGGAAAGAAAACAAACACCTGTTAATTAGGCAAAATACTTGTAGATAATCAACCCAAGGGTCACAGAAGAATTGACAAGGAATTTAAAAGTATTTACGACCGAATAACGAAGATACAGCATATTAAAAATTTTGAGATGCAGTTCAAGTGGTGTTTAAAGAAAAATGTGTAACTTTAAGTCCTTCTATTAGAAAAAAAGTCTAGGGGTTCCTGGGTGGCTTAGTCAGTTGAGCACCTGACTCTTGATTTTGGCTCAGGTCCTGATCTCACAGTCCCGATTGAAGTAGCCTCAAATTCTGATGAGTAGAGAGATCTGGAGAGGAATTTGGCTCAATTAGTAATAAACAAACAAAACCACAGGAATCCACCTAGTCTCTGTCCAGATGAATGGCTCCTCCCAGAAAGCATATGGCTGTAGTGGGTAAAGATTTTAATTCCAACACATGCCATCCTGGCGCTTTGGACTCTCAGTGCTTTAGTTCTAGGCCAACTTCCATCCAGCTCCGCTGCACTCCGCCACCCTCCCTCCTCACCAGACTGCTGGTCCCTTCCCAGCGCAGGCCCAGTGAGCCTTGGAAGGTGCCCAGGAGCAGGGACGGAGAACACTTGCCTCTAAACTATGATGTTAAGTCACTTGTTATAAACGAAGAAAGACAACCAAAGCCTTGAGATCAGTAAGCTGAAACAGCATCTTCTCTGAAAAAATGCCTGGCACAGCGGTCCACATAAGGACCTCGGGTCTTAGTCAGTGTGTGCCCTGTCTCCCTATCCCTGGAGGCTACCTGTGACTTTTGTTTGTGTGTTTTATCTTTTTAATTTAAAAAAACATGTTTATTCATTTACTTTGAGAAAGAAAAAGAGGGAGCTCATGCACAAGTGGGGCAAGGGCGGAGAGAGAGGGAGAGAATCCCAAGCAAGCTCAGGGCCTGAACTCACAAACCATGAAATCGTGAGCTGAGCCAAAATCAAGAGTTGGATGCTCAACTGACTGAGCCCCCCAGGCGCCCCTACAAACCGTTTTATAAAGTAATTGTACTGTTTCATGTTTCTACCTGTAACATATTAGAGTTTTTACATATCCACACCAGAACATGGTCAATCTTTTTGCTTTTAGGCATTCTTCTTCTTTTTTTTTTTTTTGTTTGGTTTATTTATTGACTTATTTATTTTGGGAGAGAGTAGGGGAGGGGCAGAGAGAGAGGAGAGAGAGAAAATCCCAAGCAGTCTCTGCACTGTCTAGCGCAGAGCCCATGCAGTGCTCAATCTCACGAACAGAGAATCATGACCTAAATGGAAATCTAGATTTGGACACTTAACTGACTGAATCACCCAGGCGCCCCTTGATTTTAGGTATAGTGATACATCATTGTGGTTTTCATTCACATTTACTTGATGACTCATAATGTTTAAGTATTTTTTTGATATGTTTTTCATTTACATATCTTCTTGAGTGAAATGTTGCTGCAAGGTTTGCTTATTTTTAACTGAGGGTTTTTTTTTTTTAGTTTTGAGAGTTCTTTATGTATTTTGGATATAAGGCCTTTTTCAGATACATGATTTGCAAATATATTTTAATGTTTTTAATGTTTATTTATTTTTGAAAGAAATAGAGTGCAAGCAGTGTATGGGCAGAGAGAGAGGGAGACACAGAATCTGAAGCGGGCTCCAGGCTCTGAGCTGTCAGCGCAGAGCTCAACACGGGGCTTGAACTCACGAACTGTGAGAACATGACCTGAGCCGAAGTCGGAGGCTTAACTGACTGAGCCACCCAGGCACCCATGCATTTTCATATGACTTTTAGAATTCATTTTTCAACTTCTATAGAAAACAAAGAATCTACTAAAATTTTGATTGGGATTATGTTGAACCTGTAGATCATTTTGAAAATAAGTGACAACTTGTTAGTACTGAATCTTTTAACTTCCAAACAAGCTATTTCTTTCCTTTTATTTAGGTCTCCCTTAATTTTTTCCCAGTCATGCTTTTCTTAATTTTCCACATACAAGAGATCCACATCTTGTGTCAGATTTATCCCTAAATATTTCATTTTTTTCATATTGCTGTAAATGATTTTCTTATTTCAATGTCTGAATGTTAGTTCTGCTTATATAGAAAGCGGTGGGTGGGTTTTTGGGAGGAGGAACAGAGGCTAGAAGTTAATACGTTAGGGTTTGTGGACCTCATGTTGTAATTGTTCTCTTAAAATGTAGGGACAAAAAGTTGTATGGACACCTTCATGAAGACAGGCCTTACTGTTGACACATCTGATGGTCTGATTGCAATCAAAAGCTGCAGGAACAATTCCTAGCTCACGTGGGCAAGGGCGGGCTGGGGCCGGTTTCGGCACCTGAGCTATAGTTTGCTGACTCTTAAAGTCTAATGGATTTTTGTACGAAATCTTGTATCCTGAAAACTTTCTAAGCTTGCTGACAAGATCTTGTAGCTTTGGGTGTGTGTGTGTGTGCATGCACGTGTGTGCATGTGTATATGTGTGTGTGTCTGGTGTGTATGTGTGTATGAGGAGCACATGGGTGTATGTGTGTGTGGTGTATAGTGGTGTGCATGTGTGTGGTGAGTGGATGTGTGTCTGGTGTGTGTGTGTATGTGTGGTACACATATGTATGTGTGTCTGATGTGTGTTGCACATGTGTGCATGTATATGTGTATATATGTGGTGTGCATGTGTGTATGTTTGGTGTGTGTGTGTGTGGTGCACATGGTGTGTGGATGTATGTCTGGTGTATGAGCACATGTGGTGTGTGCATGTGTGTGCTGTGTACGTGGTATGTGTATATGTGGTGTGTGTGTGTGTGTCTGGTGTGTGTGGTGCACATGTGTGTATGTGTGTGGTATGTGTGGTGCACGTGTGTGTGTCCATGTGTATGGTGTATATACGGTATGTATGTGTGCATGTGAGTATGTGTGTGGGGTGTGTGTGTATGTGTATTTGTGTGGTCATGGACGGGACTCTGTCCTGGACTAAACTCTAGTCAGGCTCCTAAGAGCCCTCCAGGTCTCAGCCTCGGCATCTGTCTTGGTCAGGGCTGGAATGCCCCTTGTAGCAGAATCTTGCCGGGCACTGGGGGGCTCAGTCAGTTAAGTGTCTGACTTCGGCTCAGGTCATGATCTCACAGTTCGTTAGTTCGAGCTCTGTGTCGGGCTCTGTGGTGACAGCTCAGAGCCTGGATCCTGTTTCAGATTCTGTGTCTCCCTCTCTCTCTCTGTCCCTTCCCTGCTCATGCTCTGGCTCTCTCTCTCTCTTAAAAAATAAATAAACATTAAAAATTTTTTTAAAGTGATCTTGCTATGTTGGTTTAGAGCGGAGCCCTCACCCTGGTGTCTGATCAGACTCCTCAGGTCTCAGGTGATGTCTGGTCCCTGTGGCCTGCGCTCCTTTCCTGTAGATTTAGTCAGACTCCCCCTCCCCCTGGTGTGGATTTCCACCCTGCCCCATGGCTGTAAATCCCCACTGTCCACACTGTATTTAGAATTAAGCCCGGTTCTATAGCAAGATCTCCTTCCCTATTACAAGAATTCCTGAATAAACTCGGTTCTCCTTGCCTTAACTTCTGCTCAGTGGTTGTTTTACCTTCAGTGTTCTACAAAGCAACACCATGTTGTCTACAAACAAAAAAAGTTTTATTTTTTATTTCCAAACTGAGTGCTTTGAATACAAGTGAGTAAAGTGAACATTCATATCTTGTTCCGGATCTTGAACCTTGGTGGAAACACAATTATCCTTTTTCTACTTAGTAATATACTAAGTGTAGGTTTTTCATAGATGCTCTTATTCAAGTTCAGAAAGTTCCCTTCTATTCCAAGTTTGCTAAGAATTTTCATCAGGAATGGATGTTGGGTTTTTTCAAATATATATTTCTATTTCTTTTTAGTATATTAATACTGGCGAATTTCACTGATTCTCTATAGCAAAACATCTTGTGTTTCTGGCATAAATTGCATTTGGTTGTGAGAGGTATTGTCATATTTATATATTGTTGGGTTTGATATTCCTAAAATTTTGTTTAGAATCTTTAAACATATGGGATATTGATACATAGTTTTGTTTTGTTTCTTTTCTTGTAATGTTTTTTATGTTTAGCATTAGTGTCATATTGGCTTTTTAGAACCATCCGGCGCACATCTCTTCCTCTGTAATTTTCTGAGTTTGTGTACATTGAGTATTACTTCCTTCTTAAATGTTTGGTACAATGTAGCAGTAAAATTATGGAACCTAGAGTTTTCTCTGTGGGAAGTTTTTAAACTGCAGCATCTTTTATAAATTTAGAGTGACTCAAATTATCTGTTCTCTCCTGTGAGCTGTGGTTGTTTGTATCTTTTAAGGAATGTGTCCATTTCATTTATATTGCCAAGTTTATGGAAATAGAATTGTTTGTATTATCCCTTTTTTATCGTTCTCATATTTGTAGTCTGTATGGTGATGTTAACTCTCTCATTCCTGATATTGTTAATTTTTGGTTTCCCTCTTTTTTCCCCTGAGGTTTACCAATATAACTGATCTCTTCAACAAACCAACTCTTAGTTTCATAGATTTTCTGTATTGTTTTCTGTATGGTATTTATTTGATTGGTTTCTGCTCTGGTCTTTATTATTTTGATTTTTTTATTTACTGTGGAGTTAATTTGCTTTTTTTAATTTTTAAGGTAGACTCTGAGGTCATTGATTGAGTCTTTTCTTTTAACATAAACAACTAATGTCATAAACTCTTCCTAAAATACAGCTTTAGCAACATCTTACAAATTCTGACGTTGCAATTTATTTTCACTCATTTCATTTCAATTCAAATATTTTCTACTTTTGAGGCTCCTGGGTAGCTCAGTCGGTTTCATGCCTGACTGTTGATATCGGCTCAAGTCATGATCTCGAAGTCATGACATTGGCCCCATGTTGGGCTCTGTGATGAGTGGAGCCTGCTTTCATCTAAGTTTTTCTTCATGTGAAGTCATGACTACATTTGTGTGTGCTCACCGGAAATCACCTCTTGGACTTAGAGTGGCCTTTGCTATGAAGTCAGAGATGGCTACCACAGAGCGTCCCTTACTCTTCCGGTGGGACTGATCTGATACCCAAGTATTTTACTTGGCGATGAGAGATGTTACTTGGCTCGGCTGTTGACTCCACGTGATTTAGTGCATCTGGTAGCCTACTGTTTCAAGACCACTGTACCCAGGGGCAATTTGGGGATGATAAAGGCTCTAAAGATTTTTTTTCCCTGAAAATGTAAATGTCTTCTAAGCTATAAAACATGATTTACCAAATGTCATACTTAGTATGTCTTAAATCTACACTATAGTGATAGGGGATAGGTTCACATTATGCATTCCTTTTCCATCCCACATCAACATGCTGCCTTCCAGAATCTCTTTGATGCTCAGGATGCCTAAGGATGCCTTCTGTTGGATAGGGAGAGGTTCATTTAATCTTGAACTCGACAGAAGAGAGCCTTACTTTCCCAAAGATCAAAGCCTCCTTAGTATGCCGTGCAAGGTCCTCGGGTCAACATCCTCAATGCATTTAGGACCCATTGACTTTGCAGAAAAGTCCCTCCCATCTCTTGGGCTTTAGCCTTGAAGGGAGAGGTGGAAGGATTCTTCCAATATGTGCTGGTAAGGAGGGAACAGGCCTGGAGGATGTAAGCACAAGGAGGCTCTGAGGAGCAGCCTGGGAGGTGACTCCAGGAGCAGGGGACTTCCTGACGCAGGGACAGCTGGCCTTCCCGGTGTGAACTGGCGCCCGGGCTGCCCCAGGTCTGATGTCAGGGGCAGCCTTATAGAATCTTGTTTTTGCCAATGTTGGGTTTTCAGTAGCAGCTCTTTGACTCCTAGGGGAACCTTCTGCTTTCAGCCTGCTGTGTTAGCCTCTTTTCTCCCTCTTCCCATTCCTGCTTCTGTGGGGCTCTGGCCCAGGCCACCATGCCAGGCTGATGGTTTTCATTCCCGGAACCATCTGGACATTAGTTTCTGGGTGATCGATTTTCCAAACAAGAGCTAAACAGCCAACTCCCACATCTCCACTCCCGGTCGTCACAAAACCCACCTGCAATTTGAAGACTGTTCTGTTTGGTGCACTTTTAAGACTTGGATTGTATTCACAGACCTTCCTGGCTTTCCTTGTTTAGTTTTCAGCCTGGTAAACATTTTACAAGTTAGAGGACAGATTCTTTCATGTCAAGGACTAGAACTTGTGCAAAGAAAACATATTTTGTCTTAATTTTTGGAACATGTTTCCTAATATTATGATACAATTGTGGCTTGCCAGTAGGAAGGGGGGTTTAACTAGAGCCTCTTGACTTGCCACCCAGGTGTCACTCCTGTAAAATGGCATCGCTGTCTGTGGGGCAGCAACTCAGACCCAGACACGACGCTCAACACAAGAGGTTTTCCCGTGTGCTCCCGCATTGTGCATGAACCTAAAACACGTACATGTTTTCCATATTGAAGAACATACTCGTCGTATCTACATTTTCTTCAATATGGAAAACTCGTATGTGTTTTAGGTTCATGCACAACGCTGGAGCACATGGGAAGAACTCCTGTGTCAAGGAGACTCTTTAGAGATCACACAGGCGTTGGACAGAGAGGGGACTTCGCACCTGGGCACTAATGCCCCAGGCATTCTTTCCAGTTCATGGTGCGCTTTTTACATTCACAATATTTCACCACTTGCACGTGCTTTTTTTTTTTTTTCCACAGAAATATTGTTTGCCGTATGATTAGGATAAAAATGAAGATTTGGTGTCCTTTTCTGCTGGGGCGTGTTTTGCATCACATTTTATAGGGATATGCGCTCCCACGGGTGTAATAACAGGCATGTTACAATGTTGGCATCAGCAGTGATACCAGCACAGTGTGGGGTGGGGGGGAGGGCAGTAACACCACGCGAGGGCATAGACATTTCAGTGCAGTGAGTGTCCCTGCCTGTTTGGGAGACTTTAGAGGTGTTTCCTTGGGAACCTGTGACTCTCTTATTCCCCTGAGTTCTGTCTGGAGAGAGGAGCTGGCACAGGGAGTCGGGGGCAGGTGCTGACGGAGGAGCCAGCAGGGGAGCCCACAGTCAGAGAGGACCCTGAACTCAGGATTCCTCTAGGGCCAAACAGCCGTACCTGACCTCAAGGCCAGCAGCTCTGTCCTTGGCCCCTGCCCACCTGTGTGGATCTGCTGGCACTGCAGACACCAGCGGGGGCAGCCTGGACGCCCTGGGCCTCCTGCCCCTGCCCCACCAGCCCTCTCTTGTCTTGAGGTCTAATCCAACGTCACCTTCTCTGGGGAGCCTATCCTATTGCCTCTGCCCTCTCTCTCTTCCTCTAATCCTGTTTTATTTCCTTTTTCTTTCTTACTTCCTGACACTATGTGCTTATGTAGCTCTTAACCATTTCACTCTGCAGTTGATGAGCTTCTGAATCCCTCTGCCAGGTCGGAGCTCCTGAAGCCAGGAGCCTTGCCTCCAAAGCAGACCCGGGGCCAGCAGACTGTGCCCTGTGGAGGGATCGGGGGTTTGGTGTGGGACCCAGGACGCTGGGTCACATGCACAGGTGACCCCAAAAGCTACGCCAGCGCCCTGCATGCTCAGGGGGTGTGCACAGTGGAGCCAGTGAGAATGGAGGGGACAGACCCTGGACACGGGGACCTGGGGAGGAGCAGTGGCCCCCAGGGGGGCTGGCATGTGGCCCCACAGATAAGACTGGCAGGTCTGGAACATTTTCTTGCTAAATCCAAGTGTGCCTCCTGTGTTTTGCATCCTGGGGACTTAGCCTGGGGAACACGTCATGAGCCTGGAATGTGAGACAGTGCCGGCTGGGCGACCCGCAGTGTTATTAGTAGGATGGAGACAATGGCTAATACCTGAAGTATTTGTGTTTGCAACGAAACAAACCAAACAAAGTCCAGCATGCGCTGCCCGTAAGGCGTCTGCTTGTTGGACTTCTTCGACTGGTTTTGGCCGTAGCACCGCAGATGAGGGCGGGCAGATGGGTCCTTCCCGGGAAGGAGCTCAACGCCGACGCTGCCCACCACAGTGGCTTCGTTTACCCTACACTGGATGCGGCCTTCTGCCGTTCATTCAGATTAACGGTCTAAACCAAAGAAAGTCCCTCAGGACAAGTGCTTTGCAGGAATCCAGCTTTGATGGAAACAACCTGTTGTCTGGGGCCAAATTTGCTTTTAGTGGGGATTTTCTTGGTGAGGCTTCCTGAGGGAAATATGGGAGAAGGGCCAGAAGGAGCTGAAGGGGGAGCCTGGGTCTCCAAGGAAAGGAACAGAGACTGAGACACACAGAAGGGGGTCTAGAACTGTGGTGAGGATGTTGACCCGAGGACGTTGCCCCAGCAAACCAAGGACCCTTTGAGTGTCCCTCTTGCTAACGAATGGCCCTGCCTCCAGCTAAGAGGTCACTCCAAGCAAAGTCTGTGACAGGAAAAATCCCTTGGGTCTGGTGGCCCTCCTTTTGGTGACAGACCCACTTTTGTGGGTGCGAGTTTTATTTAGTGTCTAAAAGGAGAGGATTACCACCCAAGGACTGAGTCTTTCCTTCTGGAGACAATTTTATGCCCCCCCCCCCCCACTCAGGAGGAAGGTTGATGTTTCCTCAGAAGAAAATTATCTGCACTGCACAAAACAGGACTCTGTTAGGTCAACAGCCCAACGACGCAGCCGTCACAGAACATGCTGCCAGACAGAGATGGCTTCCGCTGGTCTTCTCCCCGGCGCCTCCTTCCGCCCCGTGGGTGTAGAAGTCATCGCAAGCCGTGGATCTTCTTCTAGTTTGATCTGTCACATAATACGAATTGGCACCCCTAAGTCTGACTTAATTTTCTTTCCTTTGAAGAGCTGGTGTTCCAGCACGGATCCCGCAGCAGATCCGCTGCGGGCACTGTCCATTTGCCAGCTCCCTGACCATCCTGACTTTCCTGTAGGGTGTATCCCACCGCTGCCCAAGTCTTCCTTTTCCAGATACCACAGCAGGAGGAGGGGAAGGTTGTGTTTTTTAATTTGTATTATTTTTATTTATTTTTGTGAGAGGGCAAAGTGGGGGAGAGGCAGAGAGAGAGGGGAAGGGGACGCTGCACGGACAGCAGAACTCATGACCTCATGACCTGAGCAGAAGTCAGACGCTCAACTGACTGAGCCACTCAGGCGCCCCTGTTTTATTCTCAACAAAGGCAGGAAAGTATCTCTGATCCCAATTTTCCTCTGCACCCATGGCGCTGCAGTGGGGGACACAGGCTTCAGCTTGGGCTCCAGGAGCCCTGCCAGGGGCATCCGGCACAGGTGCGGTGGCCCGGAATTTGGTGGGCTTGACAACACCTTGGTCCCAGCAGCGTTTCCATTACTGTGGGTGAATTTCTCAGCCACCTTCGCTGTCATGATTCCAGAACTTTCCTTCTGTGGAAGACACCCTGTGACGGTTGGAAACACAGTCCATGATACAGGAGGCTTGTTTCCCGGTTTCTGCCTAAACATCGTAACTTGTGTCAGACTTCTGAGGAAAAATGATGATCGGCAGAGGACCTGGAAATGGAATGTCACTGAGAAAAGATGGCTCTTCCATGGCAAATTCAATATAAACCCATCTACGGCTTCACACACCTGGGACTGGAGAATCCAGTTTCCAGGGACTCGTGGTAAGGTTTCATTAGGATGGAGACGCCCATCACTCTGTGTGTAGTGAGGGTCTCCCAGCAGGGTCCTGTTCCCTTTTCTGCTTTCACTGTGATGTTCCTTCTGGAGGTACCAGAAAATAAAAGCAATGCTTGTGAAATTAGGCTCTAAGTACCTGCAGGAAAGCTATTGTTGGCTAAAATTCACCTTCCAATTGATCAAAAAAAGAGATTTGGAGGTACGAGGGTAAAAACATATCCTTGATCAAAGACGAGGTGGGGGTGAGGAGGCATGTTTAAATGACAAAGGAGCACATTTTGTGCAGGATCCTTGAATTCTTGAGAATCCTGCACTGGTACACAGCAGCTGATAGAGCAGAGAAAAATCTTTCCTCTCTGGTAATGAAGCCTGGTCTCCTAAGGACCTTTTCTTCCAGTAATTGGTCACCTGCTCCTTCATTACTGCATTTCCTCACAAGTAATAAGGCTGAACTTCTTTAGAAAGAGTCTGTGGCTTTTTCATGCCTCCCAATTATTCTGAGTCTGTGACTACGGAGCAGAGAGCAGTGCAAACAAGGATATCACTCTTTGGATCTCAGCAGGCAGAGGCCTGAAGCACTTTAAGCCACACTAGGCTCGACATGCCAGCATTTCCCCTGCCCCCCCACCGGCCTCTCTCTGCTTTCTAATTTGCCTCTGCAGGCCCCACTGCCATCGCCCCTGCCCACGTACAGCGGCTTGATTTCCTGCCTGCGCTGGAAATTGTAAAGCCTCTTCCAACCTCACTTGTCTGGAACTGCCACTTCCTGAGTCATGGGTGGCACCTCATGCCTGGTGACCAAGAGAGGCCCAGGGGTCTGCCTCCACTCCCCTTGCTCTGCCCCTGGGACAATGGCTGCTCCACCCTCATGTGCAGAAGCTGCCGGTGGGCACGATGCTGCCAGCCTCCTTGGAGATGAGGCTCTGATTCCCAAGAGATTTCACCTCTACTCAGGATCCTTCCTTTAGAGACTTCACTCTGGTTCCATGAGCCCAAGGTAATTGCGCTCTAAGAGCATTTTCTCTAGGAGGCAAGAGCTAGGCTAAAAAACGTACCGTGCCTTCAGAGCATCTTTCATGGAATGATGCAGTGCTTTCCACCGATCCTGTGCTTGGGGAGTAGAGCTCCTTTCCCTTCAACATAATGTGTCTAAGCTAAACCAAAGTGATTCAGAACTATGTCAAATCCTTAGGAAATATTTCCCAATAGTCATTGGTATTTGTAGACTCCTGAATTTAAAACAAAAGTGCTTAAGTCATTCTTGTTAAGAAGAGTAAATTATTAAAATGTAGGAGCTGACATGACTGACAATGGCAGGCCGGTATCAAGAAGTGGCAATCCCCCGCAGCTGAAAACGTAAGTTACTCCAAATTTACTCACAGAAACTAACGAAAATTTTTCCTAGGAAGGAAATAAAATACACTTCCTTGCTCCTCAAGGTCTAACTGGCCTAAAGAAATGAACGAAGCTAATGCCACGTCATGAACTGTAGCTGGCAGTCTACAGCACGGCCTTGGGGGGTGGGTGCCCTGGGATGGTTCTGGCTCTTGACCCTCTGGTGGGTGGGGCTCTCCCCATTGCTCAGATTCAGCAGTGAGTTTGACATTTTGCTCCGCTTTTTTTTTTTAAATTATAACCAAATGTGATTTGTTTTTAGAGAAAAATAAAACAATAAGGGGAAGAAATAACAATATGAGATCATGTATTACATGTTAATTACCACATTCCATATAATGTGGATGTGATCAACATGTATTCAATGATGAGTGAAAATTTGAAATTTAAAAATTACAAGCCAATGCTGTAAATCCATAAGTGTTGAAATAAATACCTAGAAATAAGTAAATTTTAAAAATTAAAGCCTTTGAGTGTTTATAGATCAACCCAAATGTTATGTACAAATAGTACAGCCAGTAAGTTGACATTGCTGTTAGTTTCCACCTAATTTCTTCATAATATGGCTGTCTGGTGTTGCATTAGTGAAGATACTTTCCACAAACACGTGAGTACCCCATAGACTATGACGAATCACTTTACAGCAGCCAAGATCATCCACAGAGAATCCTAAATGTTGATAGCATTCATCTGTTTCAAAAAGAGTGTTGTTTGTATATGGTCCAAAAAATGCCATTGTATATGTATTTATATGTATACGCTTTTATATGTAGATTTAGCCAATGCATGATTTCTCGGAAAAATTATGTGATCCAAATCTCTCATTCTTTTTCCTTCCTGGGAACAAATCCTCTGGTATCTTTGGTTTTACATCCAAACCTAGACAGTCATTTACCGGGTCCCTTATCACAAAAGCCAGAGCCCTGAGACCTGGGCAGCCTCGCTGTTTCTGAGCTGAAGATAATAGAGTGAGTGATGTTGTCTAGGAAAAAATAAATGAAGTAGTAGGATCCATAGTCGAGCAGACTGCTAAGTTGGGTGCAGTTAGAGCTGAGAGGGTCTCCACAGCATTTTTGTTTTAGGTCGGCAGGGAGGACTTGTCAGTCCCCTTCCTGAATCCCCTCCCAGGTCACCATGCAGGATACTTGGTGTCAACAGCATGCCACTCTGCTTTACAGATCGAATGCTGGCCAGTAATTGGTCCTCACACGTCACCAGGATGTGGGGAGATTAATGAAGGAATCCATGGGAAATGATTTCAGAACTCTGGATACAGGCACTTTGTGAACTCCCATCCTCTGAGGAGGCCCCCGACCTGTTTCGCCGTTAAGCCATTGGTTCCATTATGGCTGGAGGTGTTTGTCTTTAATGGACTCAGGTGACTTTCACAGATCTTGCCCTGGGACTTACATCGTGGTTGTGCCTCAAAAGTGTTAGTTGTGAGCTTGATGTGCAACTGGAGAACCAATTAAATCAGGGGCTGGCAATAACCCCACATGTCTAACTTCTGCAGCCCCTTTCATTTTCCCCATGTGAAATAAACTACCGCCCATCCAGTCTGGAACTAGTACACATCACACAGCACTGAAATCTAATCCAGTTTTGGGAAAGTAGAACGAGTTTATAAATTTTAGAATGATGTGAATTATTTTGGCTTTTTCTCTCATCCTCAGTAGATTTGGAAGGTAACTAGAGCGAGACTTCAGGGATTTCCTTAGCATGGCCTGATGATCTCAGTTTTCCTTGATCATGGGTTGTGCTATTGAGCAATTATTGAACTTTCTAACCACAAAGTCTATATGTTTTGTCAAAGATAAAATTGTATGATTTTGGAAAATTGCATAAATACTAATATGCATATTTAGGTTTCTATTGGACTTCAAATAACTTTATGGGAAACAATGTTAAATCAGAGAGTACATAATCACCTTTTATGCTAGAGTTTTATTTGCAAGGTTTGGTCTTATTTTAATTGTGGAGGGTGATAGGATATGTTTGTGTACAATGACGATCAGTGAGCTGTCCACTAGCAGTGAGGTGACTGTACTTTCTTAGCTTCCAAAGGTCTCCTGAATTTGGAATTATTGCCATCTCTAGTTTCATTCTATTAGTAGCATTCTGTACAGGAAATGAGAACATCAGAAGGTAGATACAATTCTTGGAGAAAACTGAAAATTCTTCTAAACTTCTCTAAGTTTATGAGAGTTGCTAGAAGCATTCATCAAGATTACTCCTTTCCAACTTTGATTTAGCAGCATTGATTGCACTATTATTGGATAATTATGCTGACCCATGTGTCATGAGTCATGATTCATCATAGACTTCAAAAGTTAAAAAGACCTTATACCTCGAATCGTGACTTGTTGCTGTTTGCAGGGCACACCATTGAATTAAACCCTTCCCCGGGCGTAGATGAATAAAGCAGATTAGGCATTGTTGCTCTGTCTGAAGGGGAGGTAAAAGAGTCCTAGCCTCCCCTCCCCACCTCCTCTCTGAGCCTGAGGAGCAACTGTCAGAGGCCCCCGGTGAGAGGTCCCTTATCATAGGGCTTCATCTCAATGTCCTGCCCGGGTCTGGTCCACTGCACTGTCCTACTCTAGCGGAGAGCTCACTCTGCAGTTGGCTAGTTATTCTTATTGAAAAAGAAACAATTATTCTTAGTGAAAAAACAGCTTCTGGTAGTTCCACAGTGACATAACTGACCTGCTCTGGCACCAGTGGCAGGCATTGCGTATTGATCAGGCTAATTGTAAAGCTAGGTGATCTGCATAGCTATAGTTGGGGCCACATTTTATCCAAGTGTGGAATATCCCGTGCCTACAGATGTGCTTATGGGCAAGATGGCCCGTTTCCCATGAATCAGGTCTGAACTGCTAATTGACATGAGGTCACGCCTCACCTGCCTACACTCTCGGTCCTAATCAGATCACCGCTGATTCCAGAGTCAGGATAGGAAGACAGAGCCAATGCTTTTTTTAACAAGAAGAAAAGTGTGTCACACTGATAGAAATGTTTCACTTTAAAGTCATATTGTGGTCACTGCTGTTATTAGAGTTTTTGATATCATTATTGCATTTTTTTCTTAAAATTTTCAGTCACCCTGAAGGGTCCCCTCCAAGTTATGCCCTGGTCCATTCCTGCAGTCCCATCATACCCACGGGAACCAAGGTGTCATCAACTGAGGTCCCAGGTGGCCCTGGGGAGAGCAAGAGGCCACACTCCCCTCCATGGGAGAAGCTTCTCCAAAGATCTTTCTTCCCCCTCAAGAACAGCATGGGATGGGATCAACCTTTCTACAAAACCTGCACACCCTTGGCCAGGGCCCCTAAGAGGCATCTATACAGAGTCCAAGTACAACGCTGACCCCAGGATGGATTGCAGCTGGACCCTGGGGCTGGCATGAACACTGGGCACAGCCTGGACACTGGACACGGCAATGCCACTGAGTCAAGTAATGAAAGTGAATGTTTTTCCCTTGTTCCCGATTTTTGGGGAAAACCAGTCAATATCTCACCATTAGGCATGATATTGACTGCAAGATTTTTGTAGATGTCCTTTTTTGGTTAAGGTTCCCTTTATAAGGCTACATTTGCTGAGGGTTCTTTTTACATACATAAATGTGTGTGTGTGTGTGTGTACACATATATACATATATATGAATGTGTTCATTATATATATGTATATATATAAATATATACATATATATATAAAATGAATAGATGTTCAGTCTTAAACTGATCATGTTCTTTTTGTTTGTTTTTTCTCTAGTTAAAACTTAATCATATTTACTCAATATTGGGAATAGTAGTATGTGTGTGGAATGCATCACAATAAATATTTCTGTGATTAGAAAACTCATTATAACCCAACTAGTTTGCTCAAGCCTTATGTTTCATAATCTGTAAATAATGTTGGCATTACTTTGGCATTACAATAGACATTAAGGCTATTTGGAAGTGAATATGCTAGTTTAGATTCCGGCCTAACAAAACAAACGTATTTACATTATTGATACATAGGATATGGAAACAAACACAATATTCTGTATTTCACAAACGAGGCTGACATATTCCATATTATCATTACACTTGTTTGAGGGTCAAAAGCTATTCATTATTACACTAATAATCTATTTTGTAGAGCTCAATTTAAGAAACATTACCAGGGGCACTTGGGTGGCTCAGTCAGTTAAGCATCCAACTTTGGCTCAGGTCGTGATCTCACAGTTCTTGGGTTTGAGCCTCGCGTCAGGCTCTGACTGCTAGCTCAGAGCCTGGAGGCTGCTTCAGATTCTGTATCTCCCTGTCTCTCTGACCCTCCCCTGCTCGCACTGTCTCACTCTGTCTCTCAAAAGTAAATTAAAAAAAATCTAAAAAAAATTTTAAAAACATTACCAAATGCTTTATTTATTTATTTATTTATTTAAGATGTGGTTGTCCTACAACAATGTATTAGTTTCAGGTATGCAACGTAATGATTTGATATTTGTATATACTGCAAAATGATCAACTGAAAAAATCTAGCTGGCATCCTTCCACCATACATAGTTACAAAAGACATTTTTCCCCATCGGGACAACTTTTAGAATGTACTGTCAGCAACTTTCAAATACACAGGACCGTATTATTAACTGTGGTCACCAGTCTGTATGCTGTGTGACTGTGACCATGACTTACTTTATACTGGAAGTTTGTAGTATTTGACCCCGTTCACCCCTTTCATCGACCCCGCCCCCATCATTCTTCTGCCTCTGGCAACTCCATCCCTGTTCTCTGTATCTTTGAGCTTGGTTGTTTCTGTTTGTCTGTCTGTTTGTTTTAGATTACACATATAAGTGAGATCATATGGTATTTGCCTTTCTCTTTCTGACTGATCTCACTTAGCATAAGGCCTTTGAGGTCCATCCATGTGGTCGACAGTTTTACTTCTTCCTTTCCAATTTGGGTGTATTTTGTTTCTTTTTCTTGCTTAAGTGCTCTGGCTAGGGCTTCCAATATTACGTTGAATAGTGGTGAGATGGACATCCTCCTTGTCTTGTTCCTGATCTTGGAGAAAAAGCTTTTAGCTTTCAATATATGATGCTAGCTGTGGGCTTCTGTATGGTCTTTATTATGTTGAGGTATGTTCCCTGTATACCTACTTTGTTGAGAGCCTTTATCATAAAGGGATGTTGAATTTTGTTAAATAACTTCTCTGCTTCTATTGTAATGATTATATGAAGGGTGCCTGGGTGGCTCAGTTGGTTAAATGTCTGACTTTGGCTCAGGTCATGATCTCACAGCTCATGGGTTAGAGCCCCACATCAGGCTCTGAGCTGTCAGCTTCACATTCTGTGTCTCCCCCTTTTTCTGTCCCTCCCCCGCTCATGCTCTGACTCTCTTTGTCTCAAAAATAAATATTAAAAAAAGAGAAATGATTGTATGGTTGTTGTTCTTCGTTTTGCTAATGTGGTGTATCACCTGAAGAGGTCTGTGCACTTGGATCATCCCTGTATCCCACTCGATCGTGGTGATAGAGCCTTTAAATGTCTACTTGGATTTGATTTGCTAAAATTTAGTTGCGTTTTTCATTTGGGATATTGGCCTTTATTTTGTTTTCTTCTTGCATTCTAACCTTGTTTTGGTATCAGGGCACTGCTGACCTTATAAAATGAATTTGGAAGTGTTTGTCTTCTATATTTTGGAAGAATTTAACAAAGGATTGGTTGGTATTCATTTTCTGAATGTTTGGTAGAATTCAACCGTGAAGCTGTTCTGGCCCAGGACTATTGTGTGGTGGGAGGCTTTTAATTACTGGTCCAATATCCTTACTACTAATCTGTCTGTTTAGATTTTCTATGTCTTCACAAGTAAGTTTGGTAGGTTGTATGTTTTTAAGAATTGATCTATTTCTTTTAGGTTGTCCAATTCATTGACATGTAATTGTTCATTGTATTCTCATATGATCCTTTCTATGCCTGCGGTATTAGTAGTAATTTCTCCTCTCCATTTCTGATTTTACTTGTGTCCTTCTATATTTTTTCTTCAAGAATATAGCCAAAAGTGTATCAATTTCTTTATCCTTTCAAAACACCAGCTACTAGTTTTGTTGATCTTTCCTATTATCTTTTTGCTGGATGTTTTCTGTTTGTCCTGTTTGTTCTTTTTTTCCTTTTTCCATTTTCTCAGGATTCAATTGAACATTTTTATTATTTTATTTGTATTTGTATTGACTTAGTATTTGTACTTCTTGGAAAAAAAGCTTTATGCAGTTGCCTTATATATGTTTACATACATATATTTAAATAATTTGAATTGATAATCAAATAATGTTATAGTGCTTAACACATAGCTCATTTCTTACTCCTCTCTGCCATTCTTCGTGCATTATTCTAATACATTAAAAAAATTTTGTAATGTTTATTTTTTAGAAAGAAAGAGAGTGCGAACAGGGGAGGGGAAGAGTGAGAGGGAGACACAGAATCTGAAGCAGACTCCAGGCTCTGAGCTGCCAGCACAGAGCCTGATGCGGGGGCTTGAACCCACGAACTGTGAGATCACGACCTGAGCCGAAGCCAACGCTTAACCGACTGACTGAGCCTCCCAGGCATTATATTGTCTCACAGCTCTTGGATCCTTTATTCTTTGGGATTTGTTTCATATTTTTTGTAAGCCATTGGGTAATTTCTAATGACCTATCTATAAGTTTATTATTCTTTCTTTGAAATGCTGATTGAAGGAATTCTTCATTCTGTTACTGTTTTTTTTTATTTCTCACATTTCCATTGAAGCCTTATCATCTCTATCACTCCACTGAAATGTCCTACCTGGTCATGCATATTGCCTACATTCCATTAGAACTGAGTCATGTGGCATTCCGTGATGTGCTTATGTGGCATTCCGTGATGTCTTTACTAGACAAGCAAATGCTCAGATACTCTTTCTTCCTGCAGGCAATTATGATTTCTCTCTGGATTTCAGGTTAGTTTGCCCTTTGATTTCAGTTCTGTGATGGGTTCAGTTGACATCCATCTTTTTCTTATAGTAAAGATGAGAGCAATGCTCTTTCTACTTGTCTACATCCTTGAGTTCAAACCTGGAGTTTCCCTAACTTTCTCTTAAATAGTAAGAAAAAATTTCACCTGTTAAACTGCAAGCGTGAACTTGCACGTGGTGCTAGGAGGAGGTTCTTTGTCTTCTTGAGAGTGTGCATGGGGACTAATGGCTTTGTTAGAATTTTAAAAGTGCTCAGAGTTCATAAGTACTATGCTCAAGTGAACATTGGCAAGTGACCTAATCTTCTTAAGATGTTTGTCCTCACCAAAGCTATAACTCTTAGTGACAAATTTTCCTGGTAATTTATAAATATTCTAACATATTCTCTGGAGTCTGAACTGAGGGCATTGTGTGTCTCTTCTTTGAAAAGATGTGCATGTGTCATTGAGATACCTATTGTCTCTTGTTTCCTATGACATAAGCATTCCTTAACTAGGTATAATATTCTGAAAATAATATAGCTGGAATGCAAAAGAAATTGTAAATAATAAGCATGTTGCTTCATGCTTGCACGCTTATAAAGACATGGAGATATAAAACAAGAAAACAATGTAAAATTGCTCCTTTATTAAATATGTCAGCTTTCTAGTCATGGGATATATGAGTCATGAGTCAACAGCATGGTCTACTCTACTTTTATAAATCCTTCAGGAGTTCTCATTTTACTTTGCAATTTTTTTCATGCTTTCTGTCTATGTGAATCATTAATCTTTCTACAGAGTCACAACTCAATAAAAAGGTATCATAGTTGGTCCCATTCAATCAAAAACAAAAATGAACAACCACATTTATCCAAGTTCCATGTGGATACTTTAGTTTCATTGAGTTTAATAAAATGTTTAAGACCCCGACCATTTCCACAGTTGGAGCCCCGGTCTCTTCGACTTGTGTAAGTTTATTCCCCAATTCTTACACTCAAGTTGTATTTACAACAACTTGGGTTCCCTTTAGTATCCACAGAAGCAACAAAATAAGAAAATAACTAGATAGGAAATAACAAGAAAATAAATAGGAAAAATAAACCAGGGTGCCAAATTAAGACACATAACTTTTCCCCCTCCCCATGCCCTGGGCAAAATACCATTCAGAAAAAAAAAATAGACAAAGTAAATATCATTTAATCTGGTGGTTAAGTATAATTCACCTTAATTTTATATTTGTAGTGGTGGGAAAATGACAAAAGTAAACAAGTTTCCATCAAACATGGTATTCTTCCTCAGAGGAAAGACAAGGACAATGAACTAGAATATTATTTGTATTTGGACAACTACATTCAAATTCCAAAACTCTCAGTTAAAAATGTCTTTACTACTCTGAACTGCCTTACCAAGGTAATTTTGAGTTGTACAACAACTGCATCATAAAAATAAAGTGCAAATAAATTATTAGTTATTTTAATTTCACACTTCCTTGTTTAAATTATTTGAGCAACTATGATAGGGGACAGATCCCAAAACCACATAATTTAAAGTCCTAAAATTCAGTCACTCTTAAAATATTAGTAATTACATTGATGTGGTAGGAAAGTACTCTTTCATTTAAGGTACAAGACTTCATGAAGTTCAAACAGGAGATACCACCATTGGATTCTGATTCTAGTTACAATCCAGAGTTAGAAACCTTACACTCCTGATGTTTTATTTGTTTAGATGGATAATAAATGACCACTTGGAAGTATACAACACGTTACCAATTCCTATTTGCAGCTATAGCCCATAAATCCTCAGATTTCTACCAAGAAGTGCCTTCCAATCTTATGATTCAAAGATATAAATGCAATTACAAAAGAATTTTAAAAAATAATTCCATGTTTGGGGTTCCTAGGTGGCTCAGTCGGTTAAGCATCCAACTTCAACTCAGGTCATAATCTTGGGGGTTCATGAGTTTGAGTCCTGCATCGGGTTCTGCCCTGATGGGGTAGAGCCTGCTTGGAGTTCTCGCTCTCCCTCTGTCTCTACTCCTTCCCCACTTGCCCTTTCTCTCTCTCTCAAAATAAATAAATAAAAACTTAAAAAATTCTTTACAAAAAATAAAATAATTCCATGTTTTCCTCATCATGGTAGATGGGTCAGAATAACTAACTTTGGTGATCTTGGGAACATCGTTCCCACAGGAAAACATAATCTCTCATATAAGCTTTTTCTTTTGACTTGCATTATCTTTACTTCAAAAAGTACTGCTAGATTCCACTTTCAGTAATAACAGAGTAAGTTCATTCTTGACTGATTCTAAGATGTGTAACAATATGCATTATATAACTAAACCAAAAAAACCACCCACCTATATGAAGGCATTGGAGAGCAAGCAAAGGCAGGAAGTCAAGAATTAGAAGGAAGTCAGTGACTGGAACAAGAGACTGACAATGGATAAATTCTCTAGTGTTTGTTTTACTTTTCTTCATGATTTCTAGTCAAGGAGATAGCACTTGTCAGCATTGCAGGGACTCACCATTCATCTCTGATAAAAAAAAAATCTTGATATTTTCTGGCTTTCAGTATGAGAGAGAAGAGTTTGGGCCAAACTTAGCTACTAGAAATAGAGCAGGAGTAATCTAGGAAGTCACAGAAGAAGAGACCCAAATTCTCTATGACAATGGTTTCAAATCTCTGATTAATTACTAAATTATGCATAAATGGAGCATAATCTAAGCATTTGAACTAGGCTTCAAAGAAATAAGTGGGATGTCAACTTATACTGAAGAGACAGATTTTGCTGTTTGCATTCAAGTTAATTTCCTGCTAAAACAAATGAACCAAAACCCCAGCAGTCTTTAGAGAATGATAACAGAGTCCCTGCAATATAACTTCACCCTGTCTAGGAACTGATTCCAAATCACTCGATATATGAGAATAAACAAGTTTTCTATTAAGAGAGAAGCCAACTGAGAGACTGATTGTGAGTTTACAGATGTGGGAATTCAGAGGCAATGATTTTCCAGCTGCTATTAGAACTATGCTCAATAAGATTAAGGAACTATGCTCATAACAAATTTAAAAAGGAAATGTCTTCAGAGAAAAAATAACCATGAAAAAAATAAAAATTCTATCTTAAGTAAACATACAATATCTTAAAAAGTTGTCAACCAATGGCCCTAACACTGGAACAGAGATGATATAGGAAACCAACAGTGACTTGGAAAATAGGTCGGGAGAAATTATTTGATCTGGAAAACAGAGAGAGGAAAAGATTTCTAAGGAAAGGTGCAGATCCTCGGCATTTGTGGAATAATATCAGAAGGTGTAACAAGACAGATGAAAAAAATAGGAGTAGACTGTGTTCCTGTCTCATGTATTTTCTCCAAAAGTAGCATGAAACAAGCAGGGGAAATAACTCTACACGAAAACCATGTCCTCGGAATAACTTGCCCAAACTTCAAAATATCTTTAAGTAAACAAGGAAAAAGAAATCAATAAATTTTGGTCTGTGATTTCTCACATTTTCACCTTACCCTTGAATTTAACAAATCCACTTAGCAAGGCTTTTTGATGTGCAAAGACAGAATACAAAAAAAAGAAACTCTATAAAAGAGAGAAAAAGAAAGCCGTCAGAAGATGAAGTGTGATCTCAAACTACTGGCAGAAAGACTAGGTTCGTATTATGTACAAAAGGATTAAAAATGTGTCTAGGGAGTTCAGCCGGTGGGCCTCAGAGAAAAGACGTACAAGTACACACTATTTGAAGAGGCATTTCTCAAATCACAGAGCTGCCTTGAGGAGGTAAATAGAAAGAAGCCTGCCTTGGTAATTGGGTGGAAAAGGGGACCAAGTAAAAGGGATATATATTTTAACAATTTTTATATCTATCTATCTATCTATCTATCTATCTATCTATCATCTATCTATCTATGTATTTAGAGAATGAGTGGGGGGAAGGGGCAGAGATAGAGGGAGAAAGAGAATCTCTAGCAGGCTCCATGCTGTCAGTGCAGAGCCCTACTCAGGGCTTGATCTTGCAATCCGTGAAATCCTGACCCGAGCCAGAATCAAGAGTCAGATGCTTAACCCACTGAGACACCCAGGTGCCCCAGTAAAAGGGGAATATTTAGAGTGCTGCAAAACAAAAAAGAGTCAAAGAAATAAAGGACACACCATATTTTTCCCCACTAAAAACAACAGCAAAAAGATAACCCTCTAAATTATCTCAACTTGGCTAGATTGGCAGATAAGGAAGACTTTAAACTAGGAAGCTTGTAAAATATCCCCAAATTACAAAATTAACAAGGAAGAGATTAACCTTTCCACATGGTGTTATTGTCAAGTCTTAGAAAACAAAATTCAATGCAAGTCGACTGAAGAAAACTCCTGTCACAGAAATATTAATGGACTGAATAAAACTCTAAGGCAACATTCTGCATGGAAATAAATATATGCAAACAAGCATCTGAGTGCATTGGAAAAAACCGCACTTGAATTAGAAATTGAAAAACAAAGAACAGAAGCAAACAAAAAATAAAGTAATGAAAATAGAGGCGATTGAAATCAGAAAAAAATGAAAGTAGAAGACGAAATTACATTTGGTAGAGAAAGAACATGGAAAATATAACACGATACACAAAATCATAAAATTGTATGACAAAATTAAGACTAAATATGTCAGTCATGCCAGTAAAGGTAAATGGGCCTAACTTGCCTATCAAAAGGAAAAGAGCTATTTTCAATCTGGCTAATAAAGAAAGACCCAGTTATATACTCCATGTAGGAGACAAAATTAAAAGAAATGATTTACAAATCCTGAAAACAAAGGAGTTAACAAAGCTACACAAAATAAATGGAAGTTCAAAGAAGGCAGTTACCCTGACATCAGACAAAGTAAATTCCAAAGCCAAAAAGCACAAAGTGTAATCAAGGCGTGTACTTTTTCATACAATAGCCACAATTTGCTAAGTTTAATATGTATGAATATTTATGAGCCAAAAAACATAGCAAACCACATTTTAAAGCAGCAAATTCAGAAATTGGGAGGAAACATGGCAGAAATACACTAATAATAGATAATGCTATTATACTCACAGACCAAAGCAGATCAAGTGAACAAAGAACTTGAGAGAGGATAGAAGCCTAAGCAACATTATCTTTTTGATAGATCTTAAGGATATTTGTAGAACACGACATCAAACAGTACAACTGCCCTTCTTTCTCACATGCCCATGAGACGTGTCTATATGGTCACAGAGAAAACATCCGCGTGTTCTGATCTGCAATAAAGCTAGACATTAAAACACAGAGGCCCTGCCACTTGGGAATTAATAAACCCCTTCTATTGAACCACCCTTGGGTGAAAGAGGAAATTAAAGCTGAAATTACAGAATTTTCTAAAAATAAGATGATGAGAACACCACACACCAGAAAGCAACAATCAGGGGGAAATTAATAGCACTGAACACCATCAGCATGCTCATTTACATAATTAAAGTTACTGAATTAAATTCCCAGCTCAGAAAAAAAAATTAGACAAGGACAACAAAATAAACTAGAAGAAGGCAGGGGGAGGGAAATAAAAATAAGAGCAAAAATTAGGGATGTGGGGAATATACAGCAGAAGACTTAATTCCTGAAAAATGCAGGGCTTTGGAAATATCTATAAATAGATGAATTACTGGCCAACTAGATTAAGAAAATAAGGAGAAGGCCAAACATACAAAATAAGGAGTGGTAAGGGCATACCATTGGAATATCTATTTTTCATTATTTATTTATTTTTAAATATATGTATTGTATTTTATTTTTTAGTTCTTTATTTATTTTTGAAAGCAACACACACACACACACACACATGCACACAGAAGATATCCCAAGCATGCTCCATGCTATCAGCACCAAGCCCGATGTGAGGCTCCATCTCACAAACTGTGGGATCACGACCTGAGCCCAAATCAAGAGTTGGATGCTTAACCAATTGAGCCACCCAGGTGGCCCTACCAATCCTCTTTAATCCAACTCCACCCAAGTAAAGCTTTGGTGTTCAAGACACAGATTGCTTCCAAAGTATCTCTCTGTGTCTAAGGGGCTTCCTTGGACCAAAGAAAGATCTTGAATATTTGGGATCCATTAAAATAAAATGATAATAATGCTACATATGTTCGGTTTGTCCAAACTTTTGATTTACTGGAAATTTGCTTGAATCCTCCGTGGGAAAGGGAAATAAGGTACTGCAGGGAGACACTGCGGCACACTGCTGCATTTTTAAAAGGCTGCTTAATTTTTTATGTAGACCAGCTAAACTGAATGCCAAGGTTGTGGGGACTGGCAGGACTCCATGTTCTGTTCTTCCAGGAGCTTTGAATACCAATGAAGGAATATGTATTAAACTAGCTGATGGGCTATTTTATACCTTTGGGCAGGGGTAGAGCCAGAACAATTTAAGTAATTGTATTAATAGTTAAAGGGAGCATAAGAGGTACAGCTACTAGGGAAGGAGCCCTTTGTGATTCACCAACATTGACTTCAGCTTTGAGGGTCACCCAGGACCACATACCTGAAAGGATCAGGCTGTCATTGCTTGCACCCACCATTAATAAGCATCTTATTAATAAAAGCCCATTATTAACATTGTTCTTCATTGAAATGTGACTTCTCAAAAATAAAAAAGGTCATTAGATATTATCAGAATTCAAGTAGCAACGAGTGATCACCCAGAATAGCTTGGCCATACCCTCTGCACGTGAGTGTCAACATAACGAGGCATCAGAAGGACCACAAACAAAACGTTGATGTCTGCTGCTGTGGCACACTTCTTTCCCACATTTCACTCATGAATGGAACTGACTTGAAAAACAACAAAAACAAACACAAAGAGACAGATTCATGAACAAACACAGAAGCTTTTGAAAGACAGTCCTCATGGTTCATGAATGAAACCCTGATCACATCAATGCAGCTTGAATGAGAAATCTATGTGCCTTGCTTTATGCTCCTTGAACACAAGCTACACCTGTAACGGGGTGACCCCCCTCCCCGGAAAGAATGCCCAGCCTAAAGAGTAGTATTAGCAAATAGGACATAACCAGAACGGAGCAGTAGCTTCAGTGTGACTGAGGGCCACTGCCACGGGGGACATCCACCTCCTGTGAACTCTGAAGCACAAGTATGCACGATGATTAATGAATATTTCCAAAGCTCAAGTCTAAGGTGCACAGCTGGGTTAAATCCTTTGGAGGAGAGCTTTCAGTTAAAGCAGCATATTCCTCACTGGGTTTTAACTCAATAACCTCAATTTATGCTTTATCTCAAATTCGGGATTAATCTCATCAGCACTTGCAATGGCTCCTGTGGACTGAAGCTTCCTGTCCCTGCCAGTTTTTCCTGAGACCCTGCCTCAGGCCTCTTCTGGCCTGTGCCCTTGGGGGTCTCTTTGTTTTCCTGGGCTTTCATGCACTGTGATCGTTGCCAGCTGGGACCCCGGTAGCCATGCAGGTCTTATCCGGAATTGCGCATCTGATGACTTCCGGCTATTTCTATCACTGCAGTCCCCAGTCCTGAAGGAACTGCATGTGTCTCCTCTCTAGGGCTCCGGCAAAAATGACAAAATATATAAACAAACTGCAGCAAACTCCGTCCTCTGCAAATTTATAATTTCTAGTATCATCTGTTCTCAGTCTTGCCCAGCATATAAAAGTCTATGTTGTGTGTGTGTTGTAGTGCTCTAGGAACCCCAACGACATCGTCTTCATATCATCCAATTCATGACCACCTTCCTCGCTCTCGGATCTCCTAAGATGAGCATGGATCTGAATATGTTTCCTCAAATTCCACTCTCCTAACCTCAGGAAGTCTCCTTTCTCCATAGCTCCTCTTCCTGAGGAAGATCTCCTAAGATGCCTTCTCTTTTCCTCGCACAGTTGTCTTTACCTGGCTTCCTCCTGTCCGCTCTGAAGATTGGCTCTATTCATTTCCCAAATATCACATATATCTCCCCCCTTTCTTCTTTGACTCCTTTTCTTCAGCCTAGAAACAAATCACCCACTTGCACAACACAGATACCCATTACCAGGATCACCTTTCATGTCCACCTCAAACACTCAAGTGCTTTAGGTAACATTACCTTCAATAAGATGTTTAGACAGAATTTTAATATTATTATATGAACTTGAAAGTTGATAGTCCATGTATGATTAATATAACTCTCAATCATAAAATGCCCTTACTTATTCTGGGAAAATATAAATTTCCAGCAGACACTCAATTTTAATACAAAATTTATAGGGTAGATTTTATTTGGACTGTGAAGTTGTTTATGGCTGAATGCTACATAATATTCATTCACTTGTCATTTCAAAAATATTGCTTGCTGTTTCTGGAGTACATTTTTGAAAGTGCAAGAAAGTTATAAATTCTGCTGCTAATTTAATAAGAAATTCCTTAGTTTAACATGGCAGTAGTCATACAATGATAAAACATCAAAAACTGGATTTTCCCAAGAGTACATATAGCTTAAGAAGAAAGCAAATCCACAAAGCAATGAATCTGACTAATATATATTCGTGTCTTAAAATTTTTTTTTGTAATGTTTATTTATTTTTGAGAGAGAGACAGACTGGAGCGGGGGAGGGACAGAGAGAGAGAGAGGGAGACACAGAATCCAAAGCAGGCTCCTTGCTCCGAACTGTCAGCACGGAGCCCAAAATAGGGCTTGAACTCGTGAACTGTGAGATCATGACTTGAGCTGAAGTTGGACACTTAATCGACTGAGCTACCCAGTCGCAGCTATATTTGCATTTTTAAAAGTTAAATTTAAAAGTTAAAAGGTGAATCCCTCATTTTTAGCAAAGAATATATGCACTGACATTTTCATTCATAATGCTGAACTTTTATAAACTTGTAAATATGTCATTTTTCAAATAACCAAATGTAAAGGCATTGACTAGAATGTGCACACACGAGTGATATTCCTGTTAAAGCAAGTTGTTTTAATTAGCAATTCTAATTTTTTCCTGTTCTCATTTGTCATCAAATTGTCTTTAGGTTATTATTCAAATTGTCTTAGGTTAATGGAAAGTTTTTAGGAATGTTGTTCCTGCACTTTCTTATTCAATACGAGAGAACCACTCTGTTATTTCAGTAATGGGTTTGTTTCATATTTGAAATTTTACTATAGAATAAAAAGTCAACTAAAGAAGCTTTTAGGGTTGACATAAAAATCTTTTTAGGCCATTAAAAATAAGAGTATGGATGATCATTATCAATAAATATCGAAACACTGTGTTAAAACACTGTGTGTTAAACAACAAAATTCAACTAAGTAAATGTAAAGATCTAATTGGCTTATGAAGTGATTCATGAACGAGCGGGCATCGGCATCCCATCCAGCAAGCAGAGGGAGTTCCAAAGAGCTGTACAAAACGGAGGGAAAGAGAGGGTGGGGAAAAGGACTTTATTAGTGAGGAATGCATTGTTTTAGGCAAACTTCCCTCCTGAGGAGTCAAAGGTATCTATCAGGGAATTACCTCCTAGTGTTGACCAAGAAATTCCGGGTTGGTTGGCTAACGGTTACATTGCATTGGGACGGGGTGGAGACAGCAGGGTGCAGGTGAAACTGTAGTTACGTTAGATAGTAAGTCTTGATAAGTGGCATCATTTTGGTCCTGTGGTTTTCTTTTTAACAACCAGAGCAGCATATATATTTTTTGACAGTGAAAATTTTAGCACTTCAATGGAAGTTGAAAATTGAGGCCCATCATTAAATCAGGAAATTTGTTTCCTTCTCAAGAATAACTTGAATGTTTCATACCCTAAAATTTCTCTCAATACGAAAGAAATAGCATCCTTCAAATATACTTATCAATGTAAGGAAATGGAGAAGGCAAATGATATATTTACTCATTTTACTTTTATCAATCCATTTTCAATAGATTTTATTCATTTTCATCCCACAAACATGGCAATTATATATTTTACAAATATAATGGAATATGAAATATAATGTGGCTAATATGAACTCACGGTAGAGAAAAAGATCAGCCTGAAGTGTCTCTTCACATCTTTTCCTGCACACAACCCCACCTCCGAGGCACGCCAGACACCTAGCCTCTTCCTGGGTATATACAAACCCGCACGCCTACCCACACTCCCCCAGGATCATACCGACACCGTGTTCCTTATCTTGCTGGCTAGCTATGCAGCTAGCTAGCTTGCTTTAAAAAAGAAGCAAATAAAAATAAAATGTATTTATTTTCTCAGAATTCTGGTGGCTACAAGTCCAAGATGAAGATACCAGCAGGCCTGGTTCTGAGGCTGTGAGGGGAAATCGGTTTCAGGTTTCTTGCCTCGATCCTGGTGGTTTGCTAGCAATCTTTGGTGTCCCTTGGCTTGTAGACATGTCACCCTGATCTCTGCCTTCATATTTGCATGACATTCTCTCTGTGTGCATCTCTGTCCCTGTGTTCAATCCCCCCTTTTTATCAGGACACTGGTCATATTGGATTAGGGACCCACACTGCTCCCCCCATGATCTCGCCTTAACTATATCTGCAATGCCTTATTTCCCAATAAGGTCACTTTCTGAGATCCTGGGAATTAGGTCAACAAATGTTGGGCAGAATCACAATTCAACATATAACACTCATCATGTGTTGCTTTTATGGAGAACAGAACTGTTGCACAACTCGTCACTGAGCTGGGCCAGACACTTGTACGTACCTGTCCTGAGTGACCAAGGGGGGGAGCAAAGGTGACACATCAATAGACCAGTAGGTTGCAGATACTGGGGCACCCGGGTGGCTCAGAAGGTTAAGTGTCTGACTTTGGCTCAGGTCATGATCTTACAGCTCGTGGGTTCAAGCCCCACATCAGGCTCAGAGCTTGGAGTTGCTTCGGATTCTGTGTCCCCTTCTCATTCCACCCCTACCCTGCTCATGTGCTCTGTCTCTCTCTCTCTCAAAAAAAAAAGATTTCTTGCAGATATTGCTTGTCCCCATCAGAAAATGGTCAGAGCATATGTGCTAGTGAGGGGGGCAAGTCTTGTCGTGTCTGGTGATGATGGGGCTTGGGGATGAAGAGTCTTGAATATAAAATCTGAAGTCAAATCGTAGACATAACAATTCTTAAGGTGGTGAGAAAAAATTTATACTTGTATTTGATCTCTTGAACTCTTGCTTGAAGAAGCCATTGGCTGTGATCCGCTTTCTTTAAGTACGCATATTACCTAAGTATAAATGTGCATGCATGTATGGAGACATATGTATATATAGAGAGATATAAGAAGGTGTTTGTATAGTCATGTGTATTTTTACATATGACTTTTTTTTCCTGCTTCCTGAACATTTGTCAATCTGGGATTGCTATACTCTTACCCGTGATGATATTTGGTC
Source organism: Suricata suricatta (assembly GCF_006229205.1). Lineage (NCBI taxonomy): Eukaryota > Metazoa > Chordata > Mammalia > Carnivora > Herpestidae > Suricata > Suricata suricatta. The sequence goes on from NC_043712.1 coordinate 85,742,685, forward strand.
CACGTGCTCCTTTAATTTGCTGTAGAAAGATCGCCTGTCCTGCAGTGCGACGTGAAAATGTTTGACTACTGGCAATATTTTCAGTTATCGACAAGGTTTTGGTTCAAGAGAAATGTATGAGTTTTAAGTAAGAGGTGTCTGAATTATAGAGAATCTGGGGTGTATTTTTCACAACAGCCTGATAGAGTTTACATGGATTTGGGCTGGGGGTCAGGAGGGTTGGTTGTACAGGGTTAGAATTCCTCAGTGTGTTCTGGGTGACCTCAGAGCTTCCTTTTGGGCTTGTACAGTATGGAGCTGACTCGTGAAGTAGCATCTTCCCTCCCAACTACCATAGCTAAGGAGGCTTCTTTTCTTTTACTTAATGAACTTGACTTTTTAGAGTAGTTTAGGTTCACAGCAAAATGAAACGGTAAGAACAGAGGTTTCCCAAATACTCCCAAACACAGCCCCTCCGCCCCCCACAGGAACAGTCCCTGCCAGAGCGGTACATTTGTTAAAATTAATGGACCTACATTTACATGTCATAATCACCCCAAACCTATAGTTTACATTGGGGTTCACTCCGGGTGTTGTATATTCTGTGGGTTTGGACAGGTGAATGCTGACATATCCACTACTGTAATATCATGCAGAGTAGTTTCACTGGCCCTGAAAACCCTCTGTGTTCTCTGTTTGGATCCCTCCCTCTCCGCCTTTCCCACTTTCCCCCACATCCAGTCCCACCTACGGGTAACCCAGCCATTTCCTACCCATTTACGAACTGACACACTCAGTCACTCATTTCCATTGGGATCATATTGTACATGATGTTCTTTATCTTGATTTTTATAGTCAATAATATACAATGGAAGCAATTCCACATACATATACTTTTTAAAAATATTAACCTTGGGGCGCCTGGGTGGTTCAGTCGGTTGAACGTCTGGCTTTGGCTCAGGCCATGATCTCCGGTTCTTGGGTTCGAGCCCTGCGTCAGGCTCTGTGCTGACAGCTAGCTCAGAGCCTGGAGCCTGTCTTTGGATTCTGAGTCTCCCTCTCTCTCTGACCCTCCCCTGCTTGCGCTGTCCCTCTCTGTCTCTCAAAAATAAATAAAACATTAAAAAAATTTAAAAATATATCACCCTTAAAACAAATTCAGCAAATTCTTAGTGAACCTTCTTTTCTTTTGCCAGAGAAGATGTACCTGGCGAGTTCCATGGGATTCCTAGCACTCTGTGTCAAAGGCATTTTATAGGCTTGTGCCTGGACCCCGTTCTCCTCCGTTCTCTTTCTCTGTGGCGCTACCAGAGTGTCAGAACATGGGTGGCTGGTGTCAGGAACTCCTCCCTCTCATGGCCCTGTGATGACTTTGAGGGTTCTAGGCATTTCTGCTTCTGTGGACTTCTCCCTTCAAAAATCATACTCAAAGTTATGCTTAACAGCTGTGGTGGTATACTGGCTGGCCGGATTATAGTCTAGGATGATAATGATTTGTCTTCTAATTATAAAAGAAATTAAAAACTTCATGGGCCCTAAAAATTATCATGTGCCCCAGGACCTATGCCCACAGCATCCATGAAATGTCCTCACTCAGAGAAAATGCCAACAAAGCTGAAACACTGCGTCCTCACCTCGGGCAGGCAATGTGCGCTGCGTAGATCATTACTGAGGGATTCCATATTGCCGGATATTTAGGTTTCTCCAATTATTTGTTGATATCAGTGTCACGGAGGGAAAAAAATACTGCTTTAGTAAGTTTTCCCCATTTTTAAATTAATTTCCTCAAGATGTATTTTTTTTCAATGAAATTACTCCTTAGAAGAGTGTGCTGGTTTTAAGATGTTGATATGTTGCCAAAAGCACATTTTTACCAGAAACTATGAAATTTGCTCTTTCTTGCATCAGTGTTAGTTTTTAATCTTTTAAAATTGGACAGGCAAGACATACAATTCTCGTGAGTTAATTTCCATTTCTTTCATTTCTGCCAGCTCGCATGTGTGCCCGGTCATTGTTAACTAATTATATCCGCTCTTCTGTGAGTTGTTCACCTGCATTCTCTCCTCGCTGTCCCACGCCCTCCGCACCCCTCCCGCTCTGTTCACAGCGTCCAGTCCCTTCTCCGCCACCTGGAATGTGACTTTCATTTCTGTGCAGAATGTTTTTCTCTTCCATTTTTTCTCCAGTCCTTTTCATCTCTTTCTGTGCTTTAAAAAATATCCGTTCTGATCCTTTGTTTCAAAGAGAACTTTTATTTTTTAATTTCTCCGTGTGCTGGGAAAGTCTCTGTTTATAGCTTTTGCCTCCTTCAGATCATAGATTTTCTGGTGGGTGATTTGAGCCTCAGCTGCTTTATTCTTGCATTTCTTCATTTTTATGTTGCTCTTTGCATAAGGCGCTTGCCGTCTCTTCTCCGTGACCACTCGGGCTCACGGTAACGAGCCATCCTGGCAAAGGAGGAGGACATCCCAGGGAGAGTGGCACAGCGCAGTGTGGTTCAGGAGCCTGGACTTCAATGCCCAGGCATGGCCATACCAGCCTTGCCCTGCAAATGCCCAGACAAAAACTGAAGCCGTATCTAATAAGCTGGTGCCATTCTGGTGTCTGTCACACCAGCAGGTCCTATGTCCCGTCACCATCACCCTGGCAGCCTGGGCTGTGTGATCACTCATCTGCTTTATTAGAATAGTCTCTTGATTGGTCTTCATGTCTGATGCTTTTCCCCTTTCAATCTGTTTTCCCAAAGATTTCACAAACATATAACTGACCACATCATTGTTCTATCACCAAAACAGTGGTATTCAATCTCCACAGCGTCATGACAGACCGCTGCCCAAAGCCCCTTCTGTCACTGCCTGCCCACCTCAAACATGATGCCATGGACAGGTTCACAATGTACAGGGTGAGTTTGTGCCATCTGGTGAGCTCTGCAACTGTGTTCTCCTGCCTCCAGCCTCCACCTCCTCAGTCTGGAAGAAGCCCCTTCAGGCATCCACATTCTGCAGAGACACCACATTCTCTGTGAAGAAGCCCTTGTTGGGGCACCTGGGTAGCTCAGTTGGTTGAGTGTCCAACTCTTGATCTCAGCTCAGATCATGATCTCATGGTTCATGGGCTCGAGCCCTGCCTTGGACTCTGCACTGACAGCCTGGAGCCAGGCTCTTCCCCTTTCCCACTCACATTCTCTTTCTCTCTCTCTCTCTCTCTCTCTCTCTCTCTCTCAAAATAAAGAAGCCCTTCTCTCTGCCGTCTTCACCAGACATGCTGCTACGGATCCTCCAGGCCTCCTAATATTCTCCCAGACACACGTTATTGTCTCTGTTTACATTTCTGTCTCTTCATTTAGACTGTAAGCACCTTGAAGACAGGAATATTGTCCTGGCTGTTTGTCACACTCCTCAGCATGGGGCACAGAGCCAGCATTCCACTGGTGGCCAGTGTTTGAAGAACTGAACCAACTCCAACTCCGTGGCAGAGAAAGAGTAGGTGATGCTTTGTTTTATTTATTTTGATCATTACTTTCTTTTTCTTTTTTGAGTTTAAGTTTTTGAGTTTTGAGAGAGAGACAAAGAGAGAGGGAGAGAGGAAAAACCCCAAGCAGCCTCCGCACTGTCAATGCAGAGCCCAGTGTGGGGCTTGAACTCACAAACTGTGAGATCATGACCTGAGCTGAAACCAAGAGTTGGACGCCTAACCAACTGAGCCACCCAGGCTCCTGGACCATTACATTCTTTTAGCTACTTAAGGGAAATTAACTTTATGGGAATAGGAAATTACACATTTCTTTCATTACAGCTCTATTTATTAGAAAGACAGATTTAATTGTTGTAAAATTTTTTAAGGCCGACTACCTAGAAATGTACCAATATATGGAGAGTGTTTGTGCACAGATTGTGCCTTTTATATTTTACTTTTCTGTTTTATCCCAAGACTCAATGTTGTAAAGATATGACCTTAATGACTAAAGAGAACAAAATCAATTCTATGTACCAGATGTTGTATGTTGCTTCTTTTTAATTCCTGAATGAGCACTCAGACCCCATGACTAACATAAGTAGGTTCTAAGCGTCCTTTATTCTAAAGAGAGCCCTCTGTGTGCAGATGGACCTTCTTCCCACTGACATGTAGTCATAAGAATCTCACCCCAGTCAATGACTCCTCACCACATCTCTCACTTTATTCTAAGCCCAGAGATCACCAAGAAGGTTGTTCTACTTTAGAGTGAAGAAAAGATCTCAACAGTTCAGGTTTCCACCCAAAGTAAGGTGGTAAAAAGAGTTGTGTGCTGCTGAAGGGAGGCTGCCTCTCTCAAGAAACATCTGCAGTAACAGAGGGGCCAAGATAGAGCAGAACATCACCTGGAGAATCATGGATACCATCATGTGGTCTCATTAGAAAAAAAACCAAAGTCCAAAACCACAGCATCAGTATCCCAAGAAGTTACCAGTTCTATAAGGAAATCTTTCTTCCCCTATTCCTTTGATCACACTCCCACAATGGAAATGGAGGGGGTGAAAGTACATCAGAAGTGGATTAACCTCACACTCTGCACTGTTTGAGTAGGCGGAGACGTGAGTGGGCAGACCACCCGACTGTGCACTAATGGGCGTCAGCCGTAGGTCTGACTGCCCTGCCCTGGCCCAGGGGAGTACATAGAGTGGAATTTGGATCTGAGACTGGAGTGTGCAGGTGGACTGTCTCAGAAAGTGACCACACAGCTCTGGCTTTCTGCTGAGAAAGGCAAATTTGATGGCAGTAAAAGAGTATAAAGATGGCAAGATGAGATAAAGCTGGCTTATGGTAACACCCCCTACTCCACAAGTTAGATTCAGTTCTCCTAAGGTGAAGTCTTCTATCTAAATCCCAGCTCACGTCAATTTCTCCCTCAAGGACTATCCAAGGAACAAATACTATTTTCTCCAGGATGAGTTTCTTCTACCTCTGCTTTCAGATGATAATTAGAAGATCCTTTATGCCCCGTAGTTAAAGAAATTCCCTTAGAAGAAAGTGATAGAGTAAAACAGATCTTTTATATCAACTGAGAGTGATATTCCTTTTGATACTTTCGTCTACTGAAGGCTCAATAAAACAGATAAGAACAATACAAATCCCCTTTTCAAGGAGCAACATTTCATTTCTAGACAAATAGAAATAGATCAAGAGCCAATGCTGCTCCTTTGTTCTACTAAGTCCATGTTTTAAATAAATAGAAGAATAGGAAGGTGAATTGCTGTAGAAAACCCCGAGTTTATTTATTATGTTTAAGTATGAAGTTAGGACGTGTTAGAGAAAATGAGGAGTAAGTATATGTGCATGGCTGGTCTAGATTCTTTTGGCCGACTTCTGTAAAAAGGAGCCCTCACTAGGGGGTGATTTCTACCTCTAGATTCTATTATTAGTAATTTGAAGAAACCATTACTTAATTAACTGATGAAAAATAAGAGAAATAAGAGATTCTATTTTATGTTTATTCCTCCTCTTGGATTCTTCCCTTATTTATGCAGATTCAAGTTTCTGACCAATATTCTTTTCCTTCTTTCTAAAGAATTTCTTTTAATATTTCATGCAAGGTAGGTCCATTGGCAACACATCTCGTTGATTTTTGTTTGTTGCAGGAAGTATTTTTCTTTTACTTTTGAGGCATAAATTTTTTTCCCTGGATACAAAATTCCAGGTTGGTGGAGTTTTATAGGTTTGTTTTTGTTTTCCTTTTCAATACTTTCAGCATTTCACTTGGCTTTCTTCTTGCTTGCACAGTTTCTAAAGAACAGTCCAATGCAATTGTTTGTCTTTGCTCCTTTATACATAATTAGTTTTCTCCCCCACTTCTTTCTTTAAAGATTTTTCTTTCTCTTTGATTTTCTGCAGTTCAGATTTGACATGCTGTGGTATGGGAGTTTGGGGGCTCGTCCTGGTTGGTGTTCTCTGAGCTTCTTGGATCTGTGGCTTCATGTTTACCATGCATTTGAAGAAATTCTCAAAAGTTATTGATTTAGATGTTTCCTTTGTGCTTTTCTCTCTTCTCTGTATGTTATTCCTGTTGACTGTGTATTACAGCTTTGTTTATTTATCTTTTTATTGAAATGTAAGTGACATACTGCATTCTCCACTGAAGTATCCACTGGTTGCATCTGCAAAACTCAGGGCACCAGATGAGGGTTTAAACTCTTTTCTAGAAACTTCCGGAGAGCTGGAGTAAGGCAGGGGGAGACTGCAAAGATGGTGTCTACTGGCCTCGGTTCCTTGAAAGCACCTCCTTAGACTTCCATAAGTGTGATTAACCGGGAGTCTGTCCCTGAGGCCAATGCTCCTGGACAAGCAAATAAGCCTCTTCATTCAAAACACTGGGCAGTCTGCTGGACGTCTACACAGAATGATCTTTTTCATTGTTACAGTGAATCCCAAGCAGGCTCTGTGCTGACAGTTCAGAGCCTGAAGCTGGGCTGGATCCAGTGCTTGAACTCATGAACCAGAAGATAATGACCTGACCCGAAATCAAGAGTCTGATGTTTAACTGACTGAGCCACTCAGGCACCCCTGGTGTCTACTGTTTTTTTATAAGAAGTTACTTCTTAGGAGCACCTGGGTGGCTCAGTCAGTTGAGCATCCTATGTCAGGTCAGGTCACAATCTCATGGTTCATCAATTCAAGCCCCACATTGAGCTCTGTGCTGACAGCTCAGAGCCTGGAGCCTGTTTGGATTCTGTGTCTCCCTCTCTCTTTGCCCCTTCCTGCTTGCACACACTCTCTCACTCTTAAAAATGAATGAACATGAAAAAAAATTTTTTAAAGAAAACAAGTTACCTGTTAACTTTATTACGGTTCCTTTGTAGGTAATGAGTCACTTTTCTCTTGCTATTTTCAAGATATTCTCTGTGTCTGGTTTTCAACCGTTGAGTATGATGTGTCTGAGTGGAGATGTTGGCCCCCCTCAATCATCAGGTCGCCTGCTTTGGTCACTTCTATTTTGAGCCAGGGCAGCTGCTCCAGGCAGGAATTTTAGCTTCAGTGATCTGCACCTTGCCCTCTTGCCTGGTTCCTACTTCAGGTTTGTTGGGTTTTAAATATATACATATGTCCATTAGTCCTAATTCTAAGAATTATATCTATCATTCTAAGTCACTCAACTTTTCTCACCTATAAAAATAAGAACAAGACAATTGAACCTTCTTCAGTGGATCTTTAAGTTACATTTCAGTGACTCCCATGGATTAAATTGCTGGTATAAGAAGCAATTTTAAGATGTGTTCATTTAACTGTGAGTGAGATAAACAATTTGAAAGTACTTTAAAACTGGTTTTCCAGGGCACCTGGGTGGCTCGGTCAGTTGAGCATCTGACTTCGGCTCAGGTCATGATTTTGGGGCTCCTGTGTTCAAGCCCCACATCGGGCTCTCTGCTGTCTGCCTCTCCCCCACTTATGCTTGCTCAAAAATAAATAAAAACATTAAAAAATGTTTTCCCTTTGTGTATTTCAAACTTCAAAAGCATTTTATATGTATGCCATTTTGATAACTATAGATTTTAATGGGGTGCCATCTCAAATGTTACAATTAGAGATTCAGTATTCCTTTAGAAAATCCTGTGAAAACACTTCCAGTTAAAGCAATTTGCATCTAAGTTTTAATTCAAGATTTGGTATATGGAAATGTAAGATGATGCTAGGGTTTTTCTGGATATCTTAACTGAAATAATTCTGGCCTATTTAAAGAGCTAAGTGGCATGATTTTTGAAAAAGATTATTTTTGGCATAATCTCACCTTCCTAACAAGGTAATCACTTTTTTCTTACAAAAAAAAAAAATCCATCCTTGATAGCAGCTCTGTGTTTTAGCCAATGCCACAGAGTGCCCCATTATTGTCTAACTGAAAATAGTTTTGTTTTTGTCTTTTCCCTTAGGAAACCTGTGTCAGAGATTATGCATGGGTCACCCAAGGCAAATATCCAAGGAAAGTACCAATGGCGATTTTTAAAAAATTAAAGTAAGTCTATGAAATATTACAATGTCAAGTGTAATATAAATATTTGCAACTCTAATGGAAAGCTGATTGTCCCATTTAGCAATAAATTTAAAGACAATTATTTTAAAGTATTATTGGATTTAAACAAATTGCAGTCATATCAAGGCTATGAATAAAACAACAATAAAGTTTGCAAAATAGCATCATAAAAATCTGGATACCTATTCAGTTGGATATGGGAACCCCTTAGTCATGTAAGTGATAGTAAGTGAAGTAACACTATGCTCCAATTATTCTGTATGAAATAATGCATAAAAATCATTATATCTAGTTGAATCAATGCTTAAAATTATTTAGAATCAATGTAAGGTATTTTAAAAATTACTTTCTATTGGCTTTTCATTCCACTGCAGATAATTTAAGATTTTACTTAGATTATTGGTGTTTAATTTAATAGATGTTAAATTAATGTGCTGGAATCATGTAAATCTAAGTAATTTAAGAAGCATATACATTGATTTTTTTAAAAAAATACAAGTTCCCAAAAAACTTTGTTTTCCAAAATCTTATTTTTACAAAAATAAAACCTGGCACCTTCTGTCAACTAACTCTATTACATCGTAGTTTTTAAACAATACTACTACGACCAATAATAATACTAACAGTCTCCACGAATTGTTGAAAACCCACTAAATTCCAGGCATGTTACCACAGAACAGTAAGCATAGTTCATACTGCAAAAACTAATTGGTTCCGGGCATCATCTGAGCACTTTTCATGTATTAATTTACTTCATCTTTGTGTTATTATTACCATCACATAAATAAAACCGAGACATTAGCAACATGTCCAATGTCACATAGTAGAGCCGACATTGAGGCTGAGCAGACTCTAACCACAGTGCCGTCCTGCCCATCATGGGGTCATGGGAAATTGAATTTGACCTCTTGTTCTGCCATTCCCCAGGTCTGAAAAATCGGGCAAGTCACTTAGATGCCCCAAGCCCCACCTAATTCCTTTGTAAAATGGGTGCTAATGCCAATAATGACATCCATAGATAAGGCTCCTAAGAGAAAGGACTAAGACACTGCAAGTCAGATATTGGTCAAATTGCCTCAGCCACGGTTAATGGTCAGCATAGCCCGGCTTTCACTATCCGTGATTGTGTTTCTTATTTCCCCAGACTCCTCATGGTGATATCTTATCTATTGTTCTCAGTCTCGCCATTCATAGTTTTTAGATATCCAAAAACCATACCGCTTCTCCAGGGCTTTCAAGTTCCTTGACTTTGAAGACATCATTTACGACCAGTACAGTACAAAATTAATAATAGTTGTAAAGAAATAGGAATAAGGAAGCAAATGAGAAATAATCCCTTTAACTATACTTATTGATTATAAAATACATCTCTGTTTCAAGAAAGACATTTATTGATCGACTTGAATTTTTCCTAGATGTATGAATTATTTGTGTGAGTTAGGGTGTTACATTTTCCTTTTTTTTTTTTTAATTGAAGTACAACTGATAACACAACATTAGTTTCAGATGTACAACACAGTGATCTGGTAACTCTACACGTTATGCTGTGCTCACCACAAGCGTAGGGGCCATCTGTTACCATGCAGCGCTACACATTACCATTGACTGTATTCCCTACGCTGCACCTTTCATCCCCGTGACTTATTCATTCCATAACTGGGAGCCATATCTATCTCTCCCCTTCACCCATTTCATCCATCACCCACCTCCTCCCCTCTGGCAACCATCAGTCATTCTCTTTAGTTATGGATCTGTTTCTGTTTTGTTTTGTTTTCTTAGATCCTACATATAAGTAAAATCATATGGTATTTGCCTTTCTCTGTTTGACCTATTTCACTTAGCATAGACAATGTTATATTCTTTTCCAATGGTTATAAATCTTGTTTCCTATCTCATTCTATTATATTGAATCAGTATTACATAATCATAGCATTTACAAATGACCTGGTCTTCTTGGTAAATCTTATGAAAATGCATGATGTTCACTGTTTAATGTGGTTATTTTTCTACGTTAAAACAAACATAGCAAAGATATGGTGCATAAATGTAAATCATACTATATAAAATTACACTGATATAAAGAATTTCAGCATCCTAAACGTATACAAGGCCATAAAATTCACAGATAGGCTATTTTTATGTCAGAACTCTGACTGAAAGCAACCGAAATGAAACTCAAGTGAGTTTATGAGCAAAAGGGAATGTATGTTTACTTAATTTGCAAGTCCAAGAGGGATAGATTTGGCTTCAGAAACATTGATGTTCAAGGCTTCAGTAATCGGGTGTCCTCATTCGGGAGCTCTTGGTTTTGCCTTCCTATTCAGTAAGACCTTGGATTGTGAGAAAATTATTCTGTGAGTGTTCTGCAAGATGAGCAAACATTTCTAATAAATTTTAACTTAATGAACAGGCGGTGTCTTACAATACGAATAGTACATAATGCCAAACATCACATGATCACAACTGAGCCAATGCTTCTTGAAATTCACCTTGATCCATGACTGCTTTTGATTGCATCATCCTGAATGAATTATGCTCTCAAACCAAGGTTTTACTGTATTTGGTTTCCGGATGGTCCTTGGCAACGCCAGGCTACAGCCCTTGATAGGTAACATTTTGGTCTATCCTTAGTGTTACGTGACACAGATGTTTTACATTTGTGGTCTGTTTTTATTAGAGTTATTTGTGTTTTACATTTGTCATTGCTCTGTCTTAGAAAAGTTAACTATTATGATTTTTTCAATTTTAGAACTAATTACATAACATAGTGTGAAGATGCTTTCCATGTTGTTTTGTCAGGAAAGGTTGTGACATATTTATGAAATTGTGTGAGAAAGTGTACAAGGCTTGAAATATGAAAAATTGGCCCATATCTGGGATCTAATCTGTTCAAAAGAACATCAACGACCGTAAAACTCAATGCATCTGCATAAGTGAAAATCAATTCCATTGATTTTGACAGACTTGCTCCACTGCCTTCAATTCAAAACTCAATTACACGTAGTGTTCCAGAATAAGATAATTATAGTGACCAACAGAACCAGGATTTTACTTAATTACGCAAAGGCCTTGCATTGTTTGAATTTTCAGCAAAATGAAATGTTTTAATTCAATCACAGAGATTATAGATCTATAATATGCCTAAGCTCTGCAAGTGCTGCGAAATCTATTCTTCCATTGACGTGACAATAATTTAAATGGACAATTACCGCCACTAATGGCTCACACTTTTCTCCATGCGTTCACAGCGTGTGCGCTAACTGTCCAAAGGGCTTTGATGAGTGCTTTATGAGCAACCTTAAGAATCTGACAGCGGCATTCCAGCAAATCTGAAGATTAAGGGACTGAGAACAGGTCTATCAAGCATTTTCTCCTGTTTTGGAGAAAGAAAGAAGGCAAGTGAAGCAATCATATCAAGTTATAAATATGCTACTGAGAAATAGTACACTCCTTTCCCATCAGATGCTTTCAGCATGATATTCATTGTTGTTTAAAACTGCTAATCGTTTACAAAAGCCCTGAAGTCTCTGGATGTATTGAACCTGGTTCCCTGAGAAATGTGATATGAGTTGTCCAGCTAAGCATAAAATGGGGATAATTCACAACCCACAAGACCTTTCTTGTATAAGTGAAGTGACCACACACCTCAGGTAAGACCTAATATGTTCAGGGTCACCTGGGCGGCTCAGTCAGGGAAGTGCTGACTCTGATTTCAGCTCAGGTCTTGATCTCATGATTCATGAGGCAGGCCCTGTGTCAAGTTCTGTGCTGACATCACAGAGCCTGCTTGGGATTCCCTCTCTCCCTCTCTCTCTCTGCCCTGCCTTCAGTCATGCTCACTCTCTCAAAATAAATAAATAAACTTAAAAAAAAGAAGACCTAATATGTTACTGTAAACCACAGTATGTCCAGTGAAGGAAGAATGAACGTGGAAAGACTCACTGAAGCTCCTTGATTATCTGGGAATATTTAATCCCTCTTGCGTTTTGCAAGTTTTCATAGACATAGAATTCTTTGTTGATGGGTTTTTTTTTTCTCTTACACTTTTATTACATCATTGCAAAGTCTTCAGACCTTCATTATTTCTGATCAACTGTTAATCTTACTCAGATTGCCTCTACATTAGAAATTATTTTCCTCTTGCTACTTTCAAAACTTTGTCTTTCGACAATTTGACTATGAGGCATGTACATGGAGATCTCTTTATGTTGGAGAGAAATTGAGTGTGTTGAACTTCTTGGAGTTGTAGATTAATGTTTTCCATGAAATTTGGGAAGTAGCCAACTGTTTTTCTCTGAATAATTTTTGTGCTTCTTTTTCTCTCTCTTTCCTTCTGGGACTCCCACTACCTCTGTGTTTGTACACTTACTGGTGTCCCACACTTCTCTGAGTCTCTGTTTATTTTTCTTTTTTGTTCCTTCCTATTATTCACATTCAATATTCTACTGTTTGATCAGCAGCCTTGATGATTTTTTCTTCTGTCAGCTCTAATCTTTTTTTGGGAACTGATGGTGATGTTTCTCCTCATGCTGTTGTATTTTCTGAGTAGACTGCATAATTCTGTGGATCTACAAAGTGAAATTGGTCTCAGACACTACTCTTCAGAACATCGAAGTCATTGTAACTCGAAATCCAAAAGAACCTGAGAGATGATTTATGACAATACTCTCATTTTACAGAAATAAGGATAGGAAATAAGGTCCAGTAATTTCTTTATCGAAGAGTTACACATCTGGGAAATTGCAGAGCTTGAATTTGAGTCCCTCAGTCCTGAATAAAGTGGCAAGGCCATTCCAACACATGACTCTGTGAGCTGTGACACATGCACAGATCATTAGCACAAAAATATAAAGTCATTTATGGAATGAGAAAGGAGTAACGTGATAATATGCTTTGCATTAGGCTTCATTCATCTCCCTGCCTGTTCACTGCAAACTTTCACAACACCTACTGCGTATTACCAACTTCTAGAATCATAACAGCTAATCCACAAGCAGTTACAAACCTGTGGAACACTGTCCTGAGCTCTCTGTGCCCGCAGATGACAGATATTGTTGTGATCCCATGTTAGGTGCGAGAAAGAAACCATCAGAGCTTAATCCTGACGGTGTGATGCAGCACCGAGTTCGAAGCAGGTGCAGAGTGTCCCCTGAATCCTCACAATATCCCTCTAAGGTAGGTATTATGATTTATGGCTACTTTTTGCATTTAACTGATAATACACTAAATACACTAAGTCACAGATAAGTTAAATAGCCTGTGTAAGATCAGGCACGTGGAAAGTGGCAGAGTTGCCCTTTGAACCCCAGAATGTGTCTTCCTAGCTCTAGCCCTTAGCTGCCATGCAAGGCCCGCTTATGCTTGGAACAGCTCTGGTGCACCTTACTTAGGCAATAGTTAGCTGTCCCTGTGATTAGTGCCACACCAGCTGCCGAAGCTACAAAATTAGTTTTCTAAGGCTCCTATAACAAAACACCAAAAATTAGCTTGATAAAAATAACAGAAATCCATTGTCTCAAAGTTCTGGATGTGGGAAGTCTGAAACCAAGGCACCGGCAGGGCTGTGCTCCTGCCAAGACCTCTACACAAGGGTCCTTCTGTTGCTTTCTGGCGTCTGTTAGCCCCCTCCCGTGCTCCCTGGCTTGTAGAGACACAGCGCCGAACTCCCCTTCCGTATTCACATTTCCACGCTTCCTCTGTGTGGCTCTCACCAACCAGGACACCAGTCACTCTGGATTCGGAGCCCCCTCCTGCGCTGTGACCTCACCTTAACAAATTACATCCACAACCACCCCATTTCCAAATAAAATCACATTCCGTGGTCCTGGAGATTAGAACTCTCACTTTATCTCTGAGGAAACAATTCAACCTAGAATGGCTGTTGAATCAGAGTCTCCCTCTGGTGAGGTCCACACACACACACACACACACACACACACACACACACATAGGTAATGCTATTTACCCTAACAAAACTGTTGCTTCTAATTTTTCTTGGTCCATGTGTACGTGTCTAACGATAGTAGAACTATCATTTAAATGCTGGTTTTAACATATTTCTCATTTTCATGCTTCTAAAGAATCTTCATAGATAACAAATGTATGCCTTTCTAAGTTTATTGCTCCATATTTCATTGTTTGGTTTTTATTTTCATTGCCTCATTATTAGATATTTAGTATCTTTTTATTATTTCAGCAAAATAGGGGATGCTGTCATTGGCATTTTCAAAACCATATTTATTGCTTTTAAGGTATCGCTAAGGATAAATTTTTAGGAGTGAGATTTGATATGTAAGCACCTTGTAACAAACTATAACAAAGCACTGTTTACCCTTGATTCTTAGCGCCGTTCTGTATGAGCGGGGCAGAGCGTGAGCCGTTTCACCCCTTACACCTTGTCCCCCTTGGGTGTAAGCTTCCCAAAAGAAATGAAAACATATGTCTGCATAGAAATGGTACCCAAATGCATTATTCATAACAGCCCAGAGTGGAAAGACTCCAAATGACCATCCACTGAGGAATAGATTTTTAAAAACTGTAGCATATTTTTGTAGGGAATCGGTCCCAAATGACATGAAGGATGGAGTAGGTCCATGCTATGACCCAGGGAAGCTTATGAAGCCATTATGTGAAGGGAAAGAAGTCCCACACACAAATGTCCAGAATACGCAGACCCACAGAGATGCAAAGCAGGTTCCTGGTTACTAAGGTTAGCCCAGGCAGGAGGGGAGAATGGAAAGTAGCCGCTGACAGGTGGAGGGGTTTTGCTTGGGAGATGGGAAAACAGTTTTAAATTTCGATTGTGGTGTGGGCTGTGCCCCTCTGTAATATACTAAAAGCTATCGAGTTGTACAATTTATTTTTTAAATGTTTATTCATTTATTTAGAGAGAGACAGAGATAGTTGAGTGGGGGAAGGACAGAGAGAGAGAGAGAGGGGGAGAGAGAGAGAGAGAGAGAGAGAGAGAGAGAGAGAGAGAGAGAGAGAAAGAGAAAGAATTCCAAAGAGGCTCTGCACTCCCAGGGCAGAGCCCAATGCAGGGCTCAAACTCATGAAGCCACGAGATCATAACCTGAGCCAAAACTAAGAGTTGGATACTTAACCCACTAAGCCATGCAGGCACCCCAAGTTGTACAATTGAAACATAAATGGTATAGGGGTGCCTAGGTAGCTCAGTGATTGACTCTTGGTTTTGGCTCAGGTCATGATTGCAGGGTCATGGGATTGAGCCCTATGTTGAGCTCTGCACTGAGCATGAAGCCTGCTTTAAATTCTCTCTCTTTCTCTCTCTGTCCCTCACCCCCACTAAAGAGTAATTAAAAATAAAAAATAATAATTTAAACGAAATGGTATAATATGTGAATTTATTCTAAAAAGCTGTGAGGGGAAAAGGCTGTGCCAAATGCTCTGTGAGTGCAGATGTCACCAGTTATGCCAGGGACCCCACGTCAGTAGGAAGGGACTTGACTCAAGCTGGGAAAGGATTCTCATAGGTACCTCCTGCCCTGTTTGGAAAGTCCTTACATCCAGGAGAGGTCAGAGTAGGGGCGTTTGTAATCAGGAAGAGTAGGAAAAGTCATTCCACATTGACTGAGCGCTGAATCCTCTTCTCCAAAAACTCCTTGTGAGGCACACGAAGGCAGGCAAAGACTATGCTCTTAAAAATTTTTTTAAATGTTTGTTTATTTTTGAGAGAGACAGAGACAGAGAGAGAGAGAGCATGAGCAGGGGAGGGGCAGAGAGAGAGGGAGACACAGAATCCAAAGCAGGCTCCAGGCTCTGAGCTGCCAGCACAGAGCCTGACATGGGGCTCGAACCCACATACTTCAAATTCATGACCTGAGTGTAGTCGGATGCTTAACCAACTGAGCCACCAGGCACCCAAGACTATGCTCTTGGGGGCAAAGACCATGTTCTCCTCCCTGTGGGATCCAAGGACCTTCTTCAGTATCTGCTACATAATAAGTGTGTAATATTTTTTTAACCCAACCGACCTAAGTTTAATATTGTTTTCCTAATTTTATAGATGGCACCAAGTACTAAAAAACAATGACAAGTAAAGGCATAGATTCTTAGATGTTATAGAGTCTACTTATCATTCAATTAAAAACATATTTTTAATTTTTTCCCCTTATTGATAGGGAAGGCTGAAATCTGAGTTTACGTTTTATTTTTCAAAATTTTAAGAAATCAAGTAATTGTCTAGAACAGTTTGTAAAACAAAGTGTGTGTTTATAGATGGTGAAAGAGTCAGAAATTAGACCATGGAAGGAGGTTCACGGGTGTTGAGTAAACACCCAGCCACTCACCAGGAGTGCAGAAAAGAAGAATCAAGATGATCAAATAAATAGAGTTTCTATCACGTCTCAGACTCAAACATTTGGCTTAGAAAAATGCAGGAATGTTGCTTGCAAGTCTTGAGCAAATGGGCTTGATTATTCTTAAGCTAATGGGTTTTTTATTAGGAAGAGGTCTCCTGGAAGAAGTCAAGTCTTCCTACAGAATTCACAAGATAATTAAGGGGAATCCTCCTTTGTTGCCCCAAAGACACAAAGTGTTTACATTATGTCCCCATATGCCTTACACCAATCTCCCTCTCTGGCTGGGCCAGTTCATGGGCCTCACTCAAGGACAGAAGAGATAACCAAAAGAGGTACCTTGTCCTTCTCAGCCTTAGAAATTGAGAAAAAATCAGATAAGAAATCAGTGTTTGAGGTCCAGCTGGCTTTCGAAATGATGAAAAGTATTTGATGAGCTGCCCCAGGAGCACAGGCTGGCCCTAGAGCCTGCCTTAATGCACTACTAGTAGTTTCCAGGATTTGCCCATTAGTAAAGACACTATCTGGAGAAATCCTCCACCACACTTTATCTAGTTTAAAACACCTTAATTGCGGCCTGGAGACACATATTTAAGAAGTACTTGGGGGTGTGAGAGAGAGCGAGCAAGAAAGAGGCTCAAGTGAGGTGGATATTAGGGAGAGTAAGTGAATGGACCCAATGACAAGGTCAGGGATACACAGAGAGACGCAAATACAAAGCAAGTGACAAGGAGACAGAACGATGGGCAAAGACGAACTAGAGAGGAGAGGAAGAGAGGGGGAGAGGAGGAGAGGGGGAGAGGAGGAGAGGCTAAATAGAAATAATGTTTGATGTTTTTGTAAGTGGGGGCTCTTTATTCATTTTCCAGACATGTCAGCTCTAGGTTCCCAACACCGAGGAGTCAGGCTGGCAGGTGCACCGAAAGGACTGGAACACTGCCTTTCACGTGGGGGGACAGCTTCCGAGGAGAAAGGAGGCCGCTATCCAGGACAAGCGGGTGCTTCCTCTCCTCACGAAGGGTGCACCTATTGAGAGCTGACCAGAGAGCAGCTGTCTGACGACATGCTCGCGGGAACTTATTTGAAGGCAGGAGAAAATACAGACCACAAATAAATTCCATTAGAGATTGTTTGAGTTGAGGGGCACCTGGATGGCTCAGTCGGTTATGCAACTGACTCTTACTTTCAGCTCAGGTCATGATCTCGAGGTTTGTGGGTTCGTGCCCCGGGTCCGGCTCCACACTGACAGTGCAGACCTGCTTGAGATTCTCTCTCTCCCTCTCTCCTGCCCTTCTCTCTCTCTTAAAATAAATAAATAAACATGAAAATAAAATAATTAAAAAAGTAAAAATAAATTGCTCCGGTTGAATAAGTAAAAAGGATGAGGGTGGAGGTTAAGAGGGGCAAACACAGGAAGGAAGGGAATTCAGGTGAAATAATCGTCATGAAGACAGGTCACTTGGACTGGAAGGCATGGCTCAGGGAATAAAAGGGTACACGTGAAAAAATTGTGGCGGCATCCTGATGTGAAAATGTGTGATTGGTGCATTTGTTAATTTCCTTTGCAAATCAAATAACTTAGGAAAAATACTTAGTGCCAGATATAGGCTTAACAAAGATAGTTGCAATTTTTACACATATATTTTTAGATAAGATATTCAAATAAATTAACACTGTACTTTAGCAAGTAAGAATAAATCAAAATACTGAAATTCACAAAAAAATGTTTCCATTGTCGTGTGGAGTTTACGTTAAGAGATACTTTCCCCAAAGTGGCAGGAGGTCTCTTCCCACTGAGTAAATTAATACAGTAATATTTGTATATTGTTTAACACTTTCTAAATCTGATGTTTTTCCCCTGATTGATATAAACCTATTGGAAAGAAATGGGACAGGAATCAGGGGATCATTTGAATAATTAAAGAAAGTAATTTACAGAGAAATTTTTCTTATTTAAGGGGATAAATTTAATCAGTGACAAAAAGAGGATCAGACTGAGGGAAAGATTTTAGAACTTGAGTCTCCCGTGCACACCTAATGCCAATTTGAATAAAGAAACATTATTTATTCTGGAAAATTTCCCAGCATGATTGTGCATGATTGCATTTCCCTTAAATACAGTGACAGAGAATTAAAGGAAGGTCGTCTTTTTAGTTTATTGTAAAACTGCTGAAATTAAAAGGAAAACAAAACACTCGGGTGTTACTTCATTGTTGAGACCAAAAAAAAATTAAGAGGAAAAAGTTTTAAACTATAGGATCCTGCTGGGGCCCAGGACGCGTGGATTCTCATTTAAAATTAATAGTTCCCACTCACCAAGCTATTACTTTTGGTATAAACAACAGAAGAAAATAAATAGCTTTTTCTATGTAGGTTCTTCTTCCTTTTGTGTCGTGTGCAGTGTGCCAGGAATATGGAATTATTTGATTGTTTTTAAATCCTCATTTTCACGTTTTTCAACATTGCAAAACAGTGCTACGAACAAAACCTAATTAAGAACAAACAAAAAAAGGAAGAAAGAGGAAAAAATTCTATTTTATTTGTTTTCCCCATTGAAGCATTTGCAAATGACAAATGTGTGCTTGGATTTTCTTTATGTGTTGTGGTTTTGGTTCATAAAAAAGATAAACTATTTTGTCAGATCACCGGTTAGGAGCACATTTCAGTGATGTGTTCGCTGAATAGAAATCACATTTTTCTACTCCCCATAAAAACACGGACCTTCAAGAGGAATTACACCATAGAAATTGGGTTAAATGATGTTGAGCATAACAACACCTCCACTGACAATTCTTACAGATCTTAATGAAAGAACAAAAAAAGGATCAAAATATAGGCACTTTTAGTGTTGTAGAGAAATTAAAATATTAAAAAGGACAGATTCTCCACCAGTTGTGATGGGCATAATGTCACCCACGTGTGTATTAGTTAGCTCTTTTTGCATAATAAATTACTCCGAAACGTATGCAACAGTTTAAAACAAAAACCCGGATGGTTCACACAGTTCCTGAGGGTTGGGATCCTGGGAGGGGCTTCGCCCAGTGGCCCGGCTCAGGATCTCCCATGAGGTTGTCCTCAAGATGCTGGCCAGTTGATCGAGGAGTCCCTCCCTGAGTCTCTCCCTGAGCTGGGGACAGGAGCCCTCAGTTCCCCGCCTGTCCACAGGCGATCTGGCATGGGGGCCTCCCGAAGCGGGCACTGTGTGGACCCAAGAAAGAGAGAGAGACAAAGCCAGACTACCTCTCATGACCTAGTCTCTGAGCCACACCACCCCTTCTCCTTTCTGTGTCCGAAGTGAGTCACTAAGCTCAGCAAATACTCACCAGAGTTAATCAGGTAAGGGTGTGAATACCAGGACATGGGCAGTGCCCACATGCAAATTTTCTTAACAGCATAGAGGAATTAGTATACTAAACATGATCCCTGAATACAAGAAATAGCTCAGCCATACATAATTAACTTCCTAGTTAAAATTAAAATGTTCTCCTCAGGTCATGTGTGTTTAATTTTTTCCAAATGTGAATTATGTTGTACCAGTGGTTTGTTATTCCTGAACTGGAACATTGGCCTTTGAAATACATCTTCCAGCTTCCGTAAACATCACTGTAAGTATGCATCTCCTGAGGCCGTTGTAACCCTCATCAAACTTCCCCTGGTTGGAAGGACTCTTGATCTTAAGATAAATGTTCTGAGAAGGACTACAGTGCAGAAAACACAGACTGTGAGAGGTAGGACGCTCCCAGGCCATTTGCACGGAGCTTTCCCAATGACCAGCAAGACCCAGGAAGGCTACAGGAAGCAGTTCATTTCTGTAAATAAAGATCAAGTTTTAATATTTAGGTTTGAGCTACATTTCTGTGCGGTTCTATTAAAATGGTGATGTGGGGCACCTGGGTGGCTCGTCGGCTAAGCCTCCGACTTCGGCTCAGGTCAGATCTCACATTCGTGGGTTCGAGCCCCGCGTCGGGCTCTGTGCTGACAGCTCAGAGCCTGGAGCTT
The DNA here is from genome assembly GCF_006229205.1 of Suricata suricatta. Lineage (NCBI taxonomy): Eukaryota > Metazoa > Chordata > Mammalia > Carnivora > Herpestidae > Suricata > Suricata suricatta. Next base: position 85,762,980 of record NC_043712.1, read on the forward strand.
GCTTCCGGTTCTGGGTCTCCTTCTCTCTCTGCCCCTCCCCCTCTCATGTTCTGTCTCTCTCTGTATCAAAAATAAATAAAAACTTTAAAAAAAATTTTTAAATGGTGATGTGTGATGTACAGGTTACAATTTTCCACTCACCAGTGTCCTCTGTTAAATAGAAGTTAGTGACTTTGGTTAAAATACGTAATTAACGTAAGGGGTTTAAACTGTCCTGGGAGCAACAGTAAAATGTAATTGCACTCATGCCTCTGGGCTTTGGGGGGTTTTTTGGTTGATTTTCTTGTGTTTTTTTTTTAAATGTTTATTTATTTTTGAGAGAAAGAGTTTGCATGCCGGGGTGGGGCGTGCACAGAGAGAGAGAAGGGGACAGAGGTTCTGACGTCCGCTCGGCTCTGTCAGCACAGAGCCCGATGGGGGGCTCAGACCCCTGAACTAAGATCATGACCTGACGGAAGTGGGGTACTCAGCTGACTGAGCCACGCGGAGCACCCCCCAACACACATGCTTTTGTTTTAAAAGAAGAGTCATTTTATCTGGCGGCAGGGGGACTCCGAATTTTTTTTTTGCCCCTAGTTTCCTTCACATTCTTAATGCCTTTTAAGGCTCCCAGGGAGCTTTTATTTGTGTGACTTGTAACTATCAATCTTTACCATATTGGAGACTGAAATTGAGAATTTAAAAATTTTTTATTGATTGATTTGAAAATAACAACAAGGAGCACGTTTTCTGTTCGTAACTTGTTGGCGTTACCACGAAACGCATTCTCCTCTCACAAGCACCCTGGTACCAGACATAAACTATCAGTTACTTTTGGAACATAAAATAGCATAATGAAAGCCGAAACTTGAAAGAGAATTTGCTTGCCTGGGCTTACTTACCATAGTTCAAAAAGCTGTGAAAAGTGTTTACATCTTAGCAAAATCTGTTCGGTCATGATGAACTAGTTTTCTTGGTTTACAGGTTGTTACTACAATATGAATGTTGCACTATTTTCTTTCTCTTTTTTAATTAGTTTTTTAAAATCTTTATTATTTTTGAGAGAGAGAGCCATGGAGCATGAGCAGGGCAGGGGCAGAGAGAGAAGGGGACACAGAATCCGGAGCAGGCTCCAGGCTCTGAGCTGTCAGCACAGCTGAACCCACAAACAGGGAGATCGTGACCTGAGCTAAAGTCAGATGCTTAACTGACTGAGCCACTCAGGTGACCCCTCCTTTTTTTTAGGTTTATTTATTTTTGAGAAAGAAAGAGAGTGAATGGAGGGAGAATTGGCAAGGGGGAGGCAAACAGATTCCCAGCAGGCTCCACACTGTCAGCACCGAGCCTGATGCCGGGCTCAGACTCAGAAACTGTGAGATCGTGACCTGAGCTGAAACCAAGAGTCAGACGCTTAACTTACTGAGCTACCCAGGTGCCCTGGCGCACGGTTTTCATTGCCACCATGGTGTATTACCACGAACTTGGAGACTTGCGGTAACAAACACCATTTCTTAACTCACAGTTCTGGAGGCCAGAAGTGGAGGCACATTTGTGGCGTATCCGGTTCTCCACTTAGAGGCTCACGGGCTGAGGGCGAGGTGTTGACACAGATTCGTCCCTTTCTGGAGAGCCTGAGGGAGAAGTGGCTTTTAAGCTTGTTATTAATTCAATGTTGGTCAAAATCATTCCTACGGTTGTAGGATTGACTTCTCTTTCCTCTCTGGAAGTCAACTGGAGGTCATTTTCAGCACCAAGAAGTTTTTTAGACAGAAGAAAAATTACATAGGTCAAAAACTCAGATCTGCATAAAGAAAGAAAGAGCATGGGAGAATGAACATTTGTAGGTAAAATAGAAAAGTTTTATTTTTCTTATTCTTAATTGACTTAACAGATAACAGTATGCTTAAAATACTAACAAGTGTATTTAATTACGTATGACTTTGTATGCATAAAAACATATGGTGATATATACCTATGTATAAATGAAATAATTAACAGGAATAATACAAGGTACGGGAGGGAGAAATTAGACATCTTTTGTTACTATACGGTACTTGCACTAATAGTGAAATAGTGTAGTGTCATTTGACATTGGAATTGAATTAGTTGTAAATGTATATTGCAAGCACTAGAACAACAACAAAAAATTTCTAAAAAGAAGGATAATAGATATGCTAAGAAAGGATAGAAAATGAAATACTATAATGCACAGTTAAAACCACAAAAGACAGAAAAAGAGTGGAAGACAAAAATAGGAACAAGACAAGAATTAACACCAATCTTTTCAAACTCTTCCAAAAATTAGAGGGCAATCTAACTTATTCTATGGGATGAGCCTTATTCTAATACCAAACCCAAGGCATGTTGAGAAAACTGTATACCAGTATCCTTTGTCAACATAAATGCATATAAATGCAAAAAATCCTCAATAAAATAGTAGCAAAACTAAATTAGAAAATATTTTTAAAAAAATACGTGGCACCTGGGTAGCTCAGTCAGTTAAGTAACTAACTCTTGGTTTCAGCTCGGGTCATGAGCTCTCACAGATTGAGCCCCCACTCAGTGTGGAGGTGAGGGATTCTCTCTCTTCTTCTCTCTTCTGTCCCTCCCCCTGCCAAAATAAATGAACTTTATTTATTTTTTTAAGTTTGAGAGAGGCAGAGATAGTAAATAGGGGAGGGCAGAGAGAGAGGGGAGAGAGAGAGAGAATCCCAGGCAAGCTCTGCACTGCGAGTGCACAGCCCAACATGGGGCTCAAGCCCACAAAGCGTGAGATGGTAATCTGACCTGAAGTCAAGAGTCAGACACTGAACCACCTACGTGCCCCTAAATTAACTTAAAAAAATTGTACCCCATGGCCAGATGGTATTATCCCAGGAAAGCAATGATGGATCAACAAAGGACAATCAATAAATAAAAGATATGACATTAATAGAATAAAGGCAAAAAGGAACACAGTCACTTTATATGCAGAAAAAAATGTATTCAATAAAATCTAACATCCTTTAATGATAAAAACACTTAACAAAGTAGAAATAGAAGAAAATTACATTAACATAATAAAGCTCATATATGAAAAACCTGCAGCTAATATTACACTCAGTGGTGAAAGACTGACTTAAAGCTTTTTCTCTAAGGTCAGGAATAAGACAAGGATCTCTACTTTGGCTACTCCTATTCAACATGGCATTGGAAGTTCTGGACAGAGCAATTAGGCAAGGAAAAAGAAGTAAAGGACATTCAAATTATAAAAGAAGAAATAAATAAACTACCTCTACTTACAGATGACAAAACCCTATATATACAAAATCCCAAGGCATCACCAAATATCTAATTGATCTGATCATTTGAAACCAGCAAAATTGCAGGGTACAAAGTGAACATACAAAAGTCAGTTGTATTTCTATATGCTAGCAGAGAATAATCCAAAGAGGAAATGTTCAATTTATAACAGGATCCAAAGGAATAAAATCTTAGGGAAAAATACAATCAAGGAGATGTAAATTTGTACACTGAAAACTCCAAATGATTGTTGAATGAAATGAAAGAATACCTAAATAAATGGAAATATATCCCATATTCATGATTGGAAGACTAAACATTGTTAAGATGGCAATACTGCCCAAAGTGTCTTAAACAGAGAGAGAGAGAGAGAGAGAGAATTTGGAAGACTCACATTCATCCTTTCCACTTGTGTTACAGCTGCAGTGATCAATATGTGGTATTAGCCTAAAGAGAGATATATAAACCAATGGAGTAGAATTGAAAGTCCAGAAATAAACCCATATATCTTTGGCTAATTGATTTTCAACAAGGGTATCAAGAACCATTCAGTGCTGGAAAAAACACTGTTTAATACCTGGTGCTAGAATAAATAGATATTTACATTCAAAAGAAAGAAAAAGCCTCACTTTATACCATATCCAAAAATTAACTCAAAATGGATAAACAACTTAAAATATGGAAACCATAAGTATAAAACTATTAGTTAGAAGAAAGCAGAGGGATGAATGTTTTTTCAGGTATGACATCTAAAAAAAGCAACAAAAGAATAAAGATAAATCAGACTCCATTAAAATCAAAACATTTTATGCATCTAGAGACATTATCAAGAAAGTAAAAGGATACTCGAGAGAATAAGAGAAAATATTTGCAAATAATATGTTTGGTGAAAGTCTGTCATCCAGAACACATAAAGAACTCTTGCAATTAACAAAAATTAATTAGCAATTAAAAATGAGCAAACTCCTTGAATAGACATTTTTCCAAAGAAGATATACAAATATCCCACAGGTACATGAAAAGATGCTCAACATCATTAGTCACCAGGGAAATGCAAATCAAAATCAAGATGAGACACCATGTCACACCTATTAGAATGGTCTTTTTTTAATGATTTTTTAAAGTTTATTTTTTACTGTTTATTTTTGAGAGTAAAAGTGAGTGTGAGTGGGGGAGTGGGAGAGAGGCAGCGAGAGAGGGAGACACAGACTCTGAAGCAGGTTCCACGCTGTCAGCACAGAGCCCCATGTGGGGCTTGAACTCACAAACCATGAAATCATGACCTGAGCCTAAGTCATACTCTTAATCGACTGAGCCACCTCGTCACTCAATAATATAGTTTTTAGATGAAAAATAAGTATTGGTGAAGATGTGGACAAATGAGAGTCCTTGCACATTCATGGTAGAATGTAGAAGATACGGCACTCTTTCTCTGACAGTTAGAATTGTCAACACAGCAATTTCATTCCTAGTTCTATTCCCCCCAAATGGAAAATAAGTACTCAAACAAATCTTGTTCACAAATGTTTATGGCACCACCATCCACTATAGCAAAAACATGGAAACAAGCCAAACGTCTGTTAGTAGCTGACTAAGTAAACAAAATGTGGTATCTACATACAACAGAGTACTGCTCTGTCATAAAGAGGAAGGAAGTATGGATACCTGTAAACATGTGCATGTGATAAACCTTGAGGCCATCATGCTAAGTAAAGAAGCTGGCTACAAAAGACTACACTTGTAGGGTTCTATTCATATTTAATATATCAATAAATATATATTTGTATAATATTCATTATAATTACATATAAGTATATAATATGTAATATATAAATAGATATATAAATAAATTCAAATATCTATGAATCTCTTAAATTCATAGGACAGAAAGCATATTGGTTGCAGCTAGGGTCTCAGAAGCAATTGGGTGTGACTATTTAATGGATATGGGATTTCAGTGAAGTGATGAAAACATTTCAGAAAGTGATACAGGTGTGGGTTATACAACTTTGGCAATGTCCTAAATACCACTGAATTAGATATTTTAGAATGATTAATTTTGGGGACTTGGGTGGCTCACCTGGTTAAGCCTCCAAATGCTGATTTCGGCTCAGGTCATGATTTCATGGTTTATGAGGCTGAGCCCTGCATCGGGCTCTGTGCTAACAGTGTGGAGCCTGCTCGATTTTCTCTCCCCTTCTCTCTCTGCCCCTCCCCTGCTTGCTCTCAAAAAATAAACTAAATAGATGATAAATAAATAAATAAATAAAACGGTTAATTTTATGTTGTGTGCATTTTGCCTATGTTAAAAAAAATAAAAAGAAAGCACAAACCAAACAAAACAATAAGGTTGACAAAATTGACAAGTGGATTTTTAGGAATCTATTTGTTTGGACAGTAATGCTTTCCACCTCCCTCATTAACAAATGTGTGGAAAAGAGTCTGAATTCCATAACCACTTCCTTACTCATCCATTGTAACCTAATGTTGTCTCAATAATGTTCTCTGTATCTCCAATGAACTTACTCTCTAAGCAGAAAGAACTAGCTTCTTATTTTCTTAATCTCTTGGGCTTCCTCTGACTTCTCTGGTTCACTGGACATTTATGTGCTCTCAACAATTTTGCAGAGTAATAGGAAATAAAGATTTGAATGTACAAGTTTCACTACAAGTTAAATAGCTATTACTCTCACAGAAGAGGGGAAGATTATTTTTTAGTGCTGGGATGAGTGAAAACTTATAGGGAATATGACACTGCACTACTTTAATAAATGACAAGTATGAATGATCAGTCCCATTTCAACAAACACGGGGGAAGAAAGGATAGGAAAAAGAAAAGAAGATAAAAGTGTATTGACAGATGGGAGAGGCAGAAGCTGAGGGAGAAGAACTACCTGACATTCACCATTTTTAAAATGTTTATTTATTGATTTTGAGAGAGAAAGAGAGCACGAGCATGGGAGGGCCAGAGAGAGGGGGAGAGAGAATCCCAAGCAGGCTCTGCACTGTTGGCACAGAGCCCGACACAGGACTTGATCCCATGGACCATGAGATCATAACCTCAGCCAAAATCAAGAGGCAGATGCTTAATGGACTGAGCTACCTAGGTGCCCCAAGATTCACCATTTTAAAAGAAAATTCACAAATGTATTTTTTCTCCTCTTCCCAAAGTATCAAATTATATTTTAAATGGCATTATAAAGGTTTTAAAATATGTTAAAATTCTTTATATTTCTTAATTGATTTGTGTGACTTATTTTTTAAAGTTGATGATAATGTCTTGAGGTGGTCATTTTTAAGCTAAACAGGAATATATTATGATTTCATCTAATGCTCTCCTGCAGAGCACTTTCTTCCTCTCTCTCTATTTTTCTATTTTTTCTGTTCTTTATTTCTGCCAGTATCACAGTGACTTCTGGCCAGTGACATATAAGAACGCAAATGATAAACTTGAACTTTGACTCCTGGGAGTGAAGGAAATCTCATATCGTGCTGTCAAAAAATGAATCACACTGAAATTTTAACATGGAAAATGTTCACATTATAAAATATATCCCAGTGGGTCCCTGAGACTAACATTTAAGCAGACTTTTACCTGGAGCTATAAATATCTGGCTTGATGACCCAGTTTATACTAACAAAGAAGTTGCTTCAACAATCCGAAGTTGAAAAGGGGAAATCACTTAAATCACAAGCAGGCAGACAACAAAACAAAATGCATTTTTTAAATAGTTTATTTTCAGATTGGTTTGCATATAACACCCAGTGCTTCTCCCCACAAGTGCCCCCCTCCATGACCATCACCCCCTTCCCTCTTATTAAGCTTAGAAGACAAAACAAAACAAAAAAGGTATCTGAGGAGTCTGGCTAGAGGTTTATCGATTTTGTTTATTTTTTCAAAGAACCAACTCTTGGTTTCATTGATCTGCTCGACTGTCCTTTTGGATTCTATGTTGTTTATTTCTGCCTTTATCTTTATTATTTCTTTTCTTCTGCTGGGTTTGGGGTGCTCTTGCTGCTTCCTTTCTAGTTCCAGTAGATTCTCTGTTAATTTTTGAATTTGCACTTTTTCTAGTTTGTTGAGATTGGCCTGGATTGCAATATACTTTCCTCTTAGGACTGCCTTGGCTGCATCCCAGAGATTTTGGATTGTTGTATTTTCGTTTTCGTTGGTTTCCATATATTTTTTTAATTTCTTCTCTAA
>NC_043712.1:85770544-85806986 GCF_006229205.1 Suricata suricatta
TGGGGAGAGAGAGGGATGCAAAACTTGAGAGACTATTGAATGCTGAGAATGAACTGAGGGTTGAGGGGGAAGGGGGAGGGGGGAAGACAGGTGGTGGTGATGGTGGAGGGCACTTAAGGGGAAGAACACTGGGTGTTGTATAGAAAACAATTTGACAATAAAATATTATGGAGAAAACAACAACAACAACAACAACAACAAAACAAAAAAGGTATCAAGAGGAGGTGGAAAGGGGGAGGGGCGGCGTCGAGGCTCCCATATGGCTTGTACGAGTCGGAGCTGTTGCGTGCTAGCTTCTGGATCTGAGCAAGAATCTGGTTAAGACTGACGGATCGCTGGTTTGCATATATCCAACCACATCCCATAGACTTTTATGGAGCAATCACCGACTGCCAGGCCCATGGCTGATCCTCTGGAAGTTAGCATCAGTAAAATATGAATTACCACTTCCCTCCAGGAATTCACAGTCATCTCGGGAAACCTTCGTATAAACAAGAACCTATCATTTTGGCAGTATTCCTGTAAACTGATGTGTGAAGGCCCATGTTTTCCTACGATGCGGCCATTCTGCTTCTTGGCATATTTCCCACTGAAACTATTGCATGAGCGCAAGGAGGCATGAAAAAATATCCGTCGCCGACTCAGTGTTGCCTCTGGCAACAACTTAAACTTACCTTAACAAAGCAACAGATGAATTAGATGAAGGCAGAATCACAAAAACAGAGCACATTATATAACACTTTAAAATATATATTTATTTATTTTTATATACGTGTATGTAGACATATACAAATATATACCTACCCAAATAGATTTTAGTAACATAACACTTACTCTTTAAAAGATGTTCTTTTTTAAATGTTTATTTATTTATTCTTTTGAGAGAAAGAGATAGAGGGCGAGCAGGGGAAGGGCAGAGAGAGAGGGAGACAGAATCCCAAGCAGGCTCTGCATGCTGTGTGGAGCGCCAATCCACAACCCATGAGATCCTGACCTGAGCCATAATCAAGAGTTAGATGCCTAACTGACTGAGCCACCCAGGCGCCCCCCCAAAATGTCCTTTTATGTAACTTGCATAAATTCATAATATAAAAATAATATGATTCATGGTTTATAAACATCCACATATCTAAGTGTTGAAATATACCAAAAAGTTACACCAAATTAATGACAGAGTTGCCTCTTTATGGAGGAAAGACTTCACTTATTCCATAATTATTTAGTGAGATCTTGGGGAGAAGGTGCTGAAATCAGGAAGGGGCACAAGGAGCTTTTATGTTGGAACAGGGACATGGACGGACACTTGTCAATATAGAACAGTACCGGATGGTGAAGAGACGGGATAGAGTCATGTGCTCCAGAGACCGCAGGGCTGCTTCTGACTGGGGAGCTGGGAAGACCCAGGGGAGAAGGCATGAGCCACGTTATAAGCAAGGGGAGGAGCATTGCAGGTAGAGGGAGGACCAGGTGTCACGAACTCAAGTAAGAGGCCAGCCTGGATCAGGCGTGGAGAGAGGGGGGAAGGACCAGAGAGAAGGGCGAGGCACATGCCACAGGGGACTGTGGGCCAAGCCAGCAAACGAGGTGACTTCTGTTTGAAGGTCAGTAGGAGGTACAGGAGCCTATGAAGCAAAGGAATGATAGGACATCATTTATGTTCTAAAGACTCACTCTGGGTGCTGCTTGCCAAACAGCTTATAAAGAATCACGGTGGTTAGACCAGTCTAAGCTGCAGGTTAAGTGGTTGAACCGAGTGACGGGGTTGGACAGGGAGATGTGGATGGGTGTGGTGTTTGGGAAAATGCGCAAATAGATTGAACTAAGAGAGGATGGGCAAGGAAAAGAGAAGAAGGAAGACAATCTCCTGGTTTGGAGGAAGACAGTGTGTCCCTCTCTGTTGGGGGGAGGGCAGGAGAACTGGGCTTGGGGACATGGAATTAGGAGTTCTGTTTGGCCACATAAAGTCTGAGCTGTTTGTTACATGTCCATGCATAAAGAGGTGTCGTGAGTTGGGTGTAGCGGTCAAGGTGGTGGTAAGAGGGAGGAGTCGGGGGAGAGTCAGTGGCACGTGGGTGGTAAATGAAGTGGTGGACAAGAGCACCAGCAATGGTGAAAATTTAGAAATTTTCTAAAAGGGTCTTGGATCCGGAAGTCCTTTTCCAACAGCATAAAACCAAGCAAATTGCACAAAAGAAAGAAAGCTAGCAAAGGAGGTGGACAAGTGTCCAGGCAGCACTGAGGACAGATTCAGAAAGATAGGGAGCAAAATGGCCATGGGGTGGAGGAGCTTTAAATGGAAACCCAAGCTCTTTCTGTATTATTTTGTGTATATTCTAAAAGACAGGTGGTCAGTTGGTTGGGCATCTGACTTCTACCCAGCATGATTTCCTGGTTCTTAGATTTGAGCCTTGTGTCGGGCTCTGTGCTGACAGCTCAGAGCTGGGAGTCTGCTTTGAATTCTGAGTCCCTCTTTCTCTCTGCCCCTCCCCTGTTCACACTCTGCCTGTGTCTTTCTCTCTCAAAAACAAATAAACATTCATAAAATAAAAAGACAGGCTGCAAGTATGACAGAATATTAAGAATAAATGGTGCAAATACCAGTATTTGGTCTCTTTGTCCTTTTCTGTGTTTTATGCATTGTTCCAAAGGGACAGTACATGTTTGCACACACCTGTAATTATGGTGAGAGACTGGGTATTATTCTCTGTGATGGAGCCAGCAGGCTGGATTTAATTTTAAGAAGACAGTTCACAACTGGGTTGAGAGTGTTTGGGGGATGCTATGACATTTCGAGAGCTCCTAAGTATTTCCAATTCTCCTCCTCTTCCTGAAACATGAAGGACTGTGCTCCCCAGAACCGGGCAGATGGATCGAATCTCCTGAACAATTCAGACCAACAGGTTCTGACTGGAAGTGACCTCTGTCGCTTCTGGACCGAAGCCCAGAGAAGCGGGAGAAGCTCCCAGTGTTATTCTTCTGTCAGAAGAAAACTGAAGTTTTGTGTGAACTGAAAACACATCTAGAGAAGCCCCTGGAGAGGGAGCTGCCTCAGCCTGGTTGCCCTGGAGATTTTCTCAGAATCACAATGAACTCTGTAGAAGCAAACAAAATGGACTTTCTTGTGTTAACTGAGGTCTTGGTGGTGTTTGTTGTTCCCCAACACGGTTCAGCCTAAACCTCTTTCCACTGAATCTGCCTGAACCTACCCCAGAGCCTAGACTCTACCATGTGCCAATGGAGGATGGTTGGTGGCCCCTGTGAATTCAACTTCTTAATAACCTGCCCAGAGGTTTATTTTTTTATCTCCTGACATTGTCTCTTCTCTGCCAACATCATGTGGACTGGATAAAGAGGCCTTTCCAGAAGGCTAGGTGAAGAAATCAGTTTGTTAAGCTTAGAGTCAAGCTGAAAGAGGATAGAACTTGCATGATCCTAGGCTTCAGCCAGTGGACGGGGCCCCAGGTGGTGTGGGTTGAATTGAATCTCCCAAATTCTTCTGTTGAAATTCTTTTTTATTTTAATTTTTTTAAGTTTATTTATTTTGAGAGGGACAGAGACAGTGTAATTTGGGGAGGGGCAGAGAGAGAGAGGGAGAGAGAAATCCAAGCAGGCTCCAGGCTCCTGGCTGTCAGTACAGAGCCCAATGTACCCAAGAAGTTGCGATCATGATCTAAACTGAAACCAAGAGTTGGACACTTAACCGACTGAGGCACCCCCCCCACCCCCAGTGCCCCTCTTCTGTTGAAGTACTAACCCCTGTACGGCAGAATGTGACAACGTGATGTGGGAACCCTGGCTGACATCTACACCCGGTGATCACTGTGGCCTGAGCCAGGGAGCTGCTGGACTCCAGGAGCAGGGGACACCAGGGCACCCTCCCCCACGGCACTGAGCCTAGCCTGACCGGCAGCAGATCAGAGACAAAGCACAGCCCTGGCAGAAAGCAGAGACCAATGGAATAGGGCTAGAGTCTAACCGTCTGGTGCAAGTCTGCATCTGTGTGAATGTACACAGATCCTGGACCCGAGTCTCACAATCCCATCAATGACATGAGTAAACTGTACTGAGAAATCAGCAAGCTGTCTATGGAAGTTTCCAGGGACCCTACAATGCCATGCAAATGGAAGATGTAGATATTAAGGCCGTTCTCCACTCAGAAAATAGATCTCTTCCAGGTACGTTTTTTATTCTTGCCAGTTAACGTTTTCATGCTCAGGTTATACATTAGGGAAGCTATTTCAGGGGCTCTTAAATCCATGAAACCAATTTCTGCGACTGTTCCAGATTTCCACAGATGCAGATGACTGTGCCAGAGGCTGAACCACGGCTCCAACCTGCCACGAGCGTATTGTGTGTATAAGTCAGGGACCGGTGAGAAGGTGTCCAAGGGTAGTTGAAGCCCATCAGGTAAACCGAGTCACAACTATTTGTCTTAATGCCTTGTTTTCTCAATGATTTGTTTCTAGTTAAATGGCACCTACTGTTTTCTTATTTATCTAATAATTTTATTTAAAACATATTCATTATAACATCTTGTTGGCATAGGTTTCAACCGTCTTAATCATAACATATTATTATAACTCATTATCATTTATTATGTTTTTGTTTGCGCTCATTCTGGTTAAATAAAAGCATGTAATTAAAAAAAAGACTTTCTAGAACAGTTTTAGGTTCACAGCAAGAGAAGTACAGAGAATTATTGTAGCCCCTCTATCCCCATAAAGGGATAGCCTCCCCTACTGTCAACGTTCTTCCCCAGAGTGGTACATTTGCGACAATCCATGAAGCTACCATGAACCAACTATGTCATGAGCCACATCAATAGCTGAGTGTATTTTTGTGGGTATATTTCTGTGCTCTCTATTCTGTTCCATTGATCTGTCTGTTTTAACATCAATACTACACAGTCTTGATTACTATACTTTCATAGTAAGTCTTTAAGTAGGATAGTGTCAATCCTCCAACTTTGTTCTCTCCCTTCCATATTGTGTTGGCTATTCTGGGTCTCCATATAGATGATAGAATTAGTTTGTCAATATCCACAAAATAAGTTGATCGCGTTCTATGATTGTGTTGAATTTATAATCTAAGATGGAAGAACTGATATTTTGACGATATGCCCTATATGTGTAAGTCCACTAAATCCTGGGAGTGGTGTCCCATCATATCCACGTCCAGGCCATACACAAGGGAAGGATTATACAGGCATGCACACCAGGGGTGGGAACTTTGGGGCTATCTTGGAAATGTGGCCATGACACCACTCTATATTAAAGCTATAACCCATATATTAAGAGATCTAACCCATAAATGCAGTGTGTGGTCTTTGATTGACCCTGGTTTGAACAAACCAGTTATAAAAAGACATTTTGGGGACAACTTGGTAAAGATCACAGGAAATACTGTTAATTTTGGTGATGTGATCATGGCAGTTTTAGGTATTTTTTTTCAAATGTTTATTTATTTTCAGAGGGAGAGAATGTGAAAGGGAAAAGGGCAGAGAGAGGGAGACAAAGGATCTGAAGTAGGCTCTGGGCAGAGTAATAGCTCATGACCTGAGCTGAAGTCGAAGTTGGACACTTAGCCAACTGAGCCACCCAGGTGCCCACAGTTCAGCTATCTTAAACAAAATATATTTTTTTTCAAATATATTTTTCCTATATTTTAAAGTTGCCAGTGGAAATGTTTAGAAAGAAAGTGTCCTAATGTCTATAATTTCCTTTAAAATACTTCTTCAAAATAAGAATTAGAAGACACAATTACGTCAAGATGTTCATGGTTGTCACATCTAGATGACAAATGTTTTCCACCAGGATTTTCAGTATAAAAAGAAAAACAACAGAGAAGCGAGAAGGAACACCAAGGCCTTGGCACCAATCTTTAGGAGTAGATAAATGGCTGGCAGAATTTGTTTTTAATAACTTTTTATTTTGGAGACTTTTATATTTGCTGGGAAGTTGCAAATACAGTAGAGTTCCAGTCTGCCCTTGGCCCAGCTCCCCCCATGTTATCTCAGCCAATATTTGTGAAAACCAAAATAAAGAGACTAGCATGGGTATGATACAACACAGTAAACTAAAGATTTATTGGGATCTCACGAATTTATCTTTTTTTTTTCTTTTTAGTGTTCTGAGTCTCCACATTCCATTTAGTTTTGCTTGGAATGTGGGGGACATCAAAGTTATTAGTGTTGTGGGGAGAGCTTGGAGAACTATCTGGCTGTATGGAGCTTTTCCGCTCAGTAGAAGAAAGCTAAGAATGTACTTAGTGGGCAGCTGCTGCTAATATTGCATTCTTTACTTCATTTTTGCACAGTGATTGTTAAAAGCAATTCAAGATAAGAGTTGAATAAGGTGAATATTATCTTTATAAAGTAACATAGGAGATTGTTCATATTTGAACACATAGAGCAGAGAAGCACATCACCACTGACACTACCAGCAGCAAGATGACAAAACAGAAAAAAACACTCTTCTCATTTACAAAATACTTGGCTTTGGTTTTTCGGTTTTTGTTCTTGGCTCTCTTGTCACAAAGGGTCAAGACAGAAATCAAATAGAAGGTGTCTCTCATCCATGCAAGTTTCTCAGTAAATATCTACACTCAGCAAAACTAAAACCTAAACCATGAGCAAGTGAACCTGAGTCTTCTGCTTTCTGCAAGTCAGCTGCAATTTAATGAATGAAATCATTACTTTCAAATTTGGTAATGAACAAAGTCAATAATAAGCCTGAAAATTTCCCCATCAAAAATTATTTTTCAAAGACAATGCCTGAAGAATTAATGTCTTTATTTCATTTGAAAAAAAATAAAACCTTTATTCATACTGAATTCAATATCATTATAGAGCCCTCACTTTACTGGTCCGTCTGGGACCACATCTGCCTGGGGGAGGGGAGGGTATGACGGCTTTAATCCTTTCCATATGTGACTTTGACAGTGGATCCTTCGGGGAGTACATTTCTCAACACTGATATAAATTATAATTTCTGCAAAAAGACTGACATACTGGTTGGTTTAGAAAGGTTTATTGTTGAATTTGAGATAAGCTTGGCGGTTTTTGACACCAAGTCACATGCTCAGACACTGTCACATTTGGAATCTTGCTGTTGATGTGGATTGAAGGCTCGCTGGTGTGAATTCGAAGCCTGATTGCTTTACAGGTGCAGCAGCTTGACAAGACAGAGGCTTCACTTGTCCAAAAAGAAATCACATCACCGTGGATGGTACACAGCCCTTCAGGTGCAGGCCTCGTGAGCCTCAGGGCTGAATAAAAAGAGACTTCATGTGCCTCTTATGTCGTTCTTTGTGGATCTTTCAAAACCAACAAAATGGCTTTTATTTCCAGGCCTAGCACTAAGATGTGACTCTGACAATACTGGCAGTTTTGTGAATTCTCAGTGTTTGTTTCCTCATTGTGATTATGTGTCCATGTAAGAAGCAAAAAACTGGCATAATAATTAAAATTACATTACAAGGGAACCTTTTTCTCTTGAGAGTTTGATAAAATTTAATGAAATGCTCATTTCTATGCTCTGTGAAATCTTAACACTTTCCTCCAAAGTCATGACATTTCCCAGATGATATAAGATCTCATAATCCTCCTGGATAGTAATTTCTGCTTCCTTATTTCATAGATCACTTTGTATTATTGATACATATATATTAACTCTTAAATGAAACAAATTCCCCTCCTTAATTTCAACAAGCATGCTATTGAGGAAATAACAACACTGTCATATCAATGCTGGGCCACAAAATTCAGAAATAGCCACTGGACATATTGGAAATATGATGTAAAATGTAATTGTAAATTCAACATAAAGTGATATTGAAATAAAAATGAGCTAAGCCTCAAGATAGGAGATGAATAGAAAATTACAAGTGGTCCATTATAATAGAATTTATAATTTCAAAATTTATTCTGAGAAAAAAATCTATTCTGAAATGAGATTTAATGTATTAAGGCCACAATGAGGATTACACTCTAAACACAGTACACTGATATTAAAGAATAGAAAATTAAGTAAAAGAGAGTTTAAGAGAGATTGAAAGTGTCAATTGAGATAGACCCATTAAAAGTTACTAAAGTTTGAAAAGTAGAGAATAACAAAGAAAAGGACATTATTTTATTTGTCTAATTCCAAAATACAATACATCAATTAATTTTGAACAGTGGAATCGCTGTAAAGATCCATTCACAAACCCAGCTCAGTGTTACTATCAGCGTATATATTTGACTTTTGTGTAAGTCCAGTAATGTAGTGTTATAAGCACACAATCTCATGATTTTTAAAGTATTTAAGAGAAGAAATAAGAAAAATCACTTCTATAATATTTCTCATTAACCCACATACTCACCATTTTCATGGCTATTTCTTCTTATGGACTCAAGTTGCCATCTGATATAAAAAATTTTCCCCAGACAAAAAGACTTCTTTTTAGTATTTCTGACATGTCAATTCCATTAGCAGTAAATCCTTTTACCCTTTGATGATCTGGACATGTCTTTATTTCACTTTGGGTTGTGAAGGAACATTTTTCTGGAAATAGAACTCTTGTTGGCTCATTCCTCAGCACTTTGAATATGCCATTCCAGTGTCTCCCACTTTATATCATGTCTAATTAAAAAAGTGAAAAGAGAAAAGGAACCATATCCCACACTCAAAATTAAAGGGAAAAAATCAGTTCATGTATTCCCAGATGTTATATGTAGGACAGACTTCAAAGCAGCTACTACTAATATGTTCAAACAAGTAAAATAAACTGGGTTTAAGGAATTATAATGTGAGAATAATCTCCATTTGAATAAACCAATAGAGATTCTAAAAGAGATAGAATTTATTTTTTATTAAAATGATCCAAGGGATCATTCATAATAACTGGAATGAAAAAAACTCACCTATAGGGTTCAAAATCAAGTCAAAATGGTGAAAGGAAAATCAGGGAACTAGCATATAGACAAATAGCAATGACCATATCTGCAGAACATAGGAAAATGGTAAAATAAATCTAAGCAGGAGAAACCTGTGGGAAACCTCTGAGTGCACCAAGTTGTAGTTGAAGCCTCAAAGGAGAGAAGAGAGAGAGGAAAAAAAAGTCAGAAAACATATTTCAAGATACAATGGCCAACAACTTACCACGAAGCTCAAAAAATCCTGAAGAAATAAATACAAAGAGATCCACACATAGGCACATCATGGTGAAAAGATGCAAAGATAAAGAAAATCGTGGAAGCAGCAAGAAGAAGAAATGACTGCTCACACACAGGAAAGCATCAATAGGATTAATGGCTGACTGCTAAACAGAGATGATATAAGGTGGATGACATTGGAACAGCATAGTCAAACTGCTGCCAGAGTTCTATTTCCAGGAAAGTGTTCCTTCGGAACCAAAGGTGAAATGAAGTCATTTCCAGATCATCAAAGGGTGAAAGGATTTATTGCTAGTGAAATTGAATTACCAGAAACACTAAAATGAAGCCTTTTTGTCTAGGAAAAAGTTTTCTATCAGATGGCAACTTGAGTCCACTGGAAGGCATAGAGAGCCATGACAATGGTGAGTATGCGGGTTATATGAAATATTCTAGAAGCGATTTTTTTTCTTATTTCTTCTCTTAGCTATTCTAAAAAGCATGATATTGTATAAGTGATAATTTTAACACTTCATTATGGGACTTACACAAAAGTCAAATATGTATGCAAATAACAGAACAGAGCTAGGTTTGCAAATGGACCTATTTTACAGAATTTTTAAAAATATTTTATCAGAATGAAGTTCTCGTTAATCTGAACTAGATTGCAAAAATTAGGAAACATTGTGACCCCTCAGCAACCATTAAAACCCTCAAACCATTTGAAAAACCCTCAAAAATATAGTTGAGAGTCAACATAGTCTTTAAAATGCTGCCATGAAATAAATTTACCACAAAAGGTAGCAGTGAGCAGAAAAACAGAGGATCAGAAGAGAGGGGTGATGCAGAAAACAAATATCAGAATGTTCTCTGACTGTAATAGAATTGGAAATTGGCGACAACAAAATTTTGGTAACTCTAAACATATGTTGAAGTCAAGGAATTCACTTCTAAATAACCATTGGGTCAAAAAAATTCACAAGAGATGGGGCGTCTGGGTGGCTCCATCGGTTAAGTGTCCAACTTCAACTCAGGTCATGATCTCCTGGTTTGTGATTTGGAGCCCCACATTGGGCTCTGTGCTGGCAGTGTGGACCCTACTTGAGATTCTCTCTCTCCCTCTCTCTCTCTCCCTCTCTCTCTCTCCCTCTCCTCTGCTTACTCTCTCTCTCAAAAGTAAATAAATACATTTTAAAAAATTTACAAGAGAATTTGGAAAGTATTTTGGGCTGAGCAAAAATTTTTAAATGACCAACTGTAATTTATGACACAGTCTCTGTAAAGCTTAGAGAAAATGTGTGCATGTTCATGCTTATATCAGGAAACAAGAAAAGTCTCGAACCCACAACTTAAGCTTCCCCTCAAGAAACTGGAAAACCATGTAGTAAAAAGCCAGACTTCAGTTTTTGATGTTTGACTACTTCAGTTTTTGATGTTTGAGGTCATGTTTATGCCTCACCATCCCTCTTCCCCTCTGTTCATCTTCTGGACAAGCTTCTAGAAAGTCCTGGTGCTGGGGCACCTGGGGGGCTCAGTCGGTTAAGAGTTCGACTTGACTCAGGTCATAATATCACAGTTTGTGAGTCTGAGCCCTGCATCAGACTCTGTACTGTCAGCACAGAGCCCACTTCAGATCTGTCTCCCTCTCTCTCTGCCCCTCCCCTACTTGTGCTCTGTCTCTTCCTGTCTCTCAAAAATAAATAAATGCTTAAAAGAAAAGGAAAAAGAAAAAAAACCAAAAACAAACCAAAAAAAGGAAGCCCTGCTGTTACCTCCCATGGGTTGATGGGAAGTTTAAACCACACCTGAAAATCTGCACCCAAGCCACAGACCCGAGCCACGTGAGAACCGCAGGCCATTCTCCTCACCTTGTTTTCTCAAGCCATTTTATCATGGTTGGGTGCCACTGTCTTTCCCTCTCAAGAAACATCATCACGATAATAAACATTCTGTTTCCTCACGGTGAACATGTGTGGCATCATCAGCCTTGGCATCCAGACCAAATTTAGGGTGTGGAGAAAATGAAACGACATCAGTGGATGTGCGCAATCCAGTGAGTAGAACACAGGCAGTCTGGATAAGAAGGGAGCGCCCAGAGTTAACTGATAGGAGATAGGAGGTGTAGGTATGGCGCCTCAGAGTGCCCCGGGATCTAAGAAAGAGAGGACTCAGAGTGTCATAGTAAGTGCCTCATGTGGCGTCTTACCTGGAACCTACACTGGAAGGTAGGAACCTCATAACCACCACGGTACCTCAGCTCGGCTTAGCTCATCATCTGTGTCTTGTCACAGACAAGCATTTAAAGAGAGGCCTCTAGTAGGAACTTCTTTTTCAGAAGAGACCGCTGTTTGGGGAGTCATTTCTAACACTTGAATCTCAGCTGCGAAGATTTAGGTCAAGAAATCACATGGCTTGGGACGAGGTGCCTGTGGGACCCCAGATTTCTGTGGATTGTCACCGTGCTTTGGAAACGCCTCTCCCCTGCGCCCCTGCAGGGCTGTAGGACCTGTGGTGAGGAACAAGTCGTCAATGCGGCGTCACCAAGAGAGTTTTACTGAGACGACACAAGTTATTCTATCTTTAAACCATTGATTCTGTGTCTCCGAAGCAGATGTTTAGTGAAGATGGTCACCTTTTAAAAGCTTGATAAATGTACAAATATGTTGACAGCAACACTTGACTAAAAAATGAGGCAATGATTTATTTCAGATGCTAGGCAGTTGTCAAACAATATTAATGTCTGCAAATCAGTCGAGGAGCACAGAAGAATGGCAGCCAGGTCTGTGACACAGATGGCGCTAACTGGAGTCCATCTTTCACTGACTTAACCACATTCCTCCGGTTCCTAATTCCTCTTCCCTCAGCATGGATGGGGTTTCCGAACGACATGTGCGTGAATGGATTTCCGACTTAACAGCTGCTGAGGGATGTGTGCTGACAGTGAACAGCCAGATGGTTATTAGAGAGGCCCTTTGCATGAATGACAACTCTATGCAGAGGTGACAAGACATAGCCAAACTTTTCCTATACAGTTTAGAAAATCAGAGGAAATCAGGCTCCTGGGTGGCTCGGTGGGTTGGGCATCTGACTTCGGCTCAGGTCATGATCTCATGGCTCATGAGTTTGAGCCCCTTGTCGGGCTCTGTGCTGAAAGCTCAGAGCCTGGAGCCTGCTTCGGATTCTGTGTGTGTCTCTCTCTCTGCCTGTCCCTCATTCATGCTCTTCTCTCTCACCTTCAAAAATAAATAAACATTAAATATTTTAAGAAAAAAAAGAAAATTATAGGAAACCAAGAGTTTATAAATAATATGGATGGAGGCTAAAAACTGGCTGAACCTGGTTAATGTCTGGCTAATCGGTGAATTAGGGAAATCCAAGCCAAGGTGCAGTTGGAAGAAGCCATGAAGCCAAGCAGAGCCCCTGAGAAAGCCCCGAGCAGTGTGGCCACACTACTGACACAGGCTTAGGGGTCAGAGCAGAGAGAGCCTCAGGGAATGAACGGGGCTGTGAGTTGAGCCTCAGTCTCAGGGCTCAACCAAGCAAGAGGGGTTTGGAGGAGCCTGCTTGTCCAAGTTGCAAGCCAGCCTCAAGGAGACACTGCCGGTATTGAAGGGCCAGCCCCCTGTCATCCAGCAGGAAAGGGTGAGCCCATTCTGTAAGAGAGGACAAACCTGTATGAGGCTTCAAGATTTCCCTTCTGTGAAGTCCGCATGCCAGTCAGTTCCAGGCAGGATTCATGGCCTCAGCTCCAGCCTTCCGAATGACAGTCTCCAGGGGGCAGCGCCCAGGAGCCTACATGTAAAGCATGCACCCTGTTTGATTCTTATACCCCTGTATACTTACATACACAAAAAATAATATTTCTCTTTGAAAGAGAGGGAGAGAGAGCAGGGGAGGGACAGAGAGAAAGGGAGACACAAAATCCAAAATAGGCTCCAGGCTCCTAGCTGTCAGCACAGAGCCCAATGTGGGGCTCAAACCCACAAACTGCAAGATAATGACCTGAGCTGAAGTCAGATGCTTAACCAACTTATCCACCCACCTTCTTATGCCCCTGTATTTAAAGAATGATGGGATTTATTTGGGATCCAGAAGACAAGGATAACCATTTACCTGAATTTCTTAACTTGAAAAAAAAAATCAGTCCCCAAAGTACTTATCAAAACAGATTACATATTAAGTCATTTATAAGGACTTTAACAGATACACACAGCACACAAAATTCCCGATACCCAAAAGCTAAATCAAGACTTAATGAAGAAGATCAGGAGACTATCCTCTGAAACTATATGTTTTCATGCAAAGAAAAGCAAAGCTTAGGGAAATAAAAGTGAGAGAGAGATGCAGAAAGCAAAAGAAAAGAAAACTCAACTTTTTTGTGTGTTTTGTGTATATGAGAGTGATAAATAACTCTGACTGCCATTCAAAGGAAAAGAAAATAGTGAAATACTTTTAACTTGGCAAATTGAATAACCTATAAATCATTCATTCACGGATCCCACCCAAACTAGGAAATTAGCAACACCTAGTTTAAAGAAAAGTTCACAAAGGACTAATTACTTTCTGGATGAATATTTAGTTATGATTAAATCCAAGTTTTAATGCATGATGAATTATGTTGAAAAATACAGTGCTTTCTAAAATCACTTCACTTAGTAAAATTTGAGGTTCACAACCTCAAAAAGCCATCTGGAGACAGCTTGTTGAAAAGTGGAACACAGAAGACCAAGTCAGACAAATGACAAAACACAAAGGTTTATTTACATGAAGTTAGACAATCAAGAGAGACATGAACACAGTTCGATGTCACTGATTAAACATCAAAAGCTTTAAGTTTTCTAAAAAATTAGGACTCTATACCAGAGAGATATGTCCCATAGGAATTTTTTCTTTTATAAGAAATTTCTGAACCATATTTTATTCTTAAATGTACTATTTATAACCCAATCTAAGCTTCTGGTAAAATACTTTTTTCCATAATAAATCATTTATTATTAAATTATATTTAATAAATTATAATTTATTAAAATAAAGTAAAATGGAATGGAAATGCATAGTTCTTTTTTTCCTTAAGAGCCCAAATCACCAGTATAACTTTTTAAAAGTTTATTTATTTATTTTTGAGAGAGATCATGAGCAGGAGAGGGACAGAGAGAGAGAGAGAGAGAGAGAATCCCAAGCAGGTTCTATGCTGTTAGTGCAGAGCCCACCATGGGGCTCCGTCTCACCAACTGTGAGATCAAGATCTGAGCCGAGATCAAGAGTGAGATGCTTAACCAACTGAGCCACCCAGGAGCTCTGGAAATGTGTAATTCTTAATAATTACAATATTTTGATAGAGTTAATGGCAGAGTTCTGAATTTACAGACTTAGTCATTAAAGTCATCTCTTTTAGAATCTTGACTATATCACTTTTTCTTAGCCTGGCTGGAGGCTTGTGCATTTTCCTGATCTTGTCAAAGAATCAGCTTTTGGTTCGTTGATTTTCTCTGTTGATTTCTTGCTTTCAATTTCATGGGTGTCTGCTCTAATTTTTATTATTCCTTTTCTCCTCCCTACTTTTGATTTAGTTTACTCTTCTTTTTCTAGTTGATTAAGGTGAAATATTAGATTACTGATTTTTAGATATTAGATCTATATATATAGATTTATCTAGATTTTGAATTTTAGATCTTAGGTCTTTCTTCTATGACATACTCACTGAATGCTATAAATTTCCTTTGGAGCACTGTTTTTGTCACACCCTGTAAACTTCGATAAGTTGTGTTTTCGTTTTTACTTGCTTCAAAATATTTTAAAATCTTGAGATGTCTTCTTTGACCCATGTGTTATTTAGACGTGTATTGTTGAATCTTCTGGTATTTTAGTTTTTTCTGGCTATCTTTCTGCTATTGACCTCTAGACTAATTTCATTATGATCTGAGAATAGACATGGTATGATTTTCATTTTTTAAGAATTTGTTAAGGTGTGTTTTATGGCTTCAAATGTGGTCTATCTTGGTGACTGTTTCCAGTGAGCTTGAGAAGAATGTGGTGCTATTGGATGAGGTGGTTCATAGGTATCTGTTATGTCCAGTTGATTGATTATATTGTTGAGTTCAAGTACATCATTCCTGATTTACTGACATATCCATTTCTAATAGACAAGTGTCAGAGTCTCCATCTCCAATAAATCCACTAATTTATCTTATTCTTCTCGTAATGCCATCAGTTTCTGCCTCATGTATTTAAATGCTGTAAAACACATTTTATCATTAGGTAATGCTTTTCTTTTCTTTTTAAGTTTACTTCTTTACACTTTCTACACCCAACACAGGGCTAAAACTCACAACCCTGAAATCAAGCATCATGTGCTTTACCAACTGAGCCAGCTAGGCACCCCAGTGCTTTTTTTTGTTCTGGATAACTCTGAAATTAATACAGCTACTTCTGTTTCTTTTGATTAGGGTTAGCAAGGTATATTTATTTTCATCTCTTTGCTTTTAATCTCTGTGTGTCTTCATATTTAAAGTGGGTTCTTTATAGACAACGTATAATTGTGTCTTGGGTTTTGATCTACTGACAATCTGTGCCTTTTAATTATTGATATAGTTGGATTAAAATCTACCATATTTTCTACTATTTTCTATTTGTTGTCCTTGTTCTTTGTTCATGGTTTTGCCTTCCATCCTTTCTCTACATTGTGTGGCTTAAATATTTAATATGATTCCATTTTCTCTCCCATCTTAGCATATCAATTATACTATGCCTTCTCTTTTTTTATTAATCGACTTTTATTACTTCAATCATTTTTATTTTTATTTTTTTACTTCAATCATTTTTAATTGGCTTTGTCATTTCTGTGCCTTTTGTTGCAAAACCACCCTAGATCTCTTTTGGAATTAAGTAGATATAAACAACAAATAAACATATAGGCAGAATCAGGCTAAGATATTTAGAGCACACAAGAAAATGAAAAGTTAGCTCTTTTAATCCAGGGAGAAATATGAGGAAAGAAATCACCTTTAAAATGAAAAACATATTTTAAAAATGCAAATATTAAGAATGGTATTGCAATTGTATCTTGACTTTATTTGATTGATGCCATCCTGGAGACTGAATTACAGAGTCAGGAGAAAGAGTGGAGGCAGGGAGAGGGTTCTCTAAACCCCACGGGGAAGAGAGTCTCTAGTCATATCAAAGTGTTCAGATAGCCAGGAAAAATCAGGATGGAAAATGAGGCAGTGGACTGGGCAAATAAGGCCCAAAGGGGCCATTCATAAGCCTGTACAGAAATTTGATGTATTTCCCATCGGGATGATGTCTGCCATGTTGGAAACTTTGCTGTGGCTCCATTCTCTGGAAGAAGCAGAGAGAAAGCACCATTTGTCTTAATTAAAGCCATGCTATTCAGGCTTTTCCCACTTCCCATGAATTTGGGTCATATTTATGAAATATTCAAATTAGGACCCAAGTAAAATTTATGCAAGAATCTCTGATGACTATGTACATTTTTGAAAGACTCTGAGGCTTAACACATTTAGATAAGATAAACAAAGACCATTCTATTTAGTTGGATTATCTAATTATTTAAATTCAAAGTTGAACTCTATTGGCATTGTGCTTCTAGAGGGTGTATTCCAAGTTCCTCAGTATACACATTGGGAGGGCATGAAGAGGGGAAAAAAGAAATATCAAGGGCTTCCAGTTCAATTCAACGGATTGTAAAGTTTATTCTCTCACCAAATCTTTTGAAACATTTTTTTAATGTTTATTTATTTTCGAGAGAAAGAGAAACAGAGCACAAGTGGGAGAAAGGCAGAGAGAGAGGGTGACACAGAATTGGAAGCAGGCTGCAGGCTCCAAGCTGTCAGCAGAGACCCCGACCTGGGGCTTGATCCTACAAACTATGAGATCATGACCTGAGCAGAAGTCAGATGCTTAACCAACTGAGCCCCCCAGGTGCCCCTCACCAAATCTTTTTTAAAAGGACGGTAAATGGATTTTAAGAAAGCATATACCCACAAGACAATAGTGAAAAAGAGAAGATACAATTCTGCAAGTGAAAAAACAAACCCAAAGAAACCAGTCAGAGACTGGCAGGGGGAAAGCTCAGAACACACACATGTGCACTACAGAGGTCCCTTGAGTCTGGGGAGCTGGTGGCAGCCCATGTCCCCAACACGGCAGGTGAACCAACCCTGCAGCAATGCCCTGGCCCAGGGAATGTGGCTCCCAGGTTTGGGTTCACCCAAGTTCACAAGATCTACCTGTTCACTTTGGCCATTTTCTCTTTGTCAGAGGCCTGAGGATTACATGGGGCGGAAACACCAGGTGCCAGAATCCTTTGAGGCCATCCCCGAGGCTCCGCCCCCCCCTCCCCACTATCCTCTTCCTGAGGGAGAGTCTCTGTGCGCAAAGACCATCTTTGGTAAGAATTAAGTGAAGTCAGCCTTAGAAATGAGAAATGTTAAATGTAGTTTTCAGAGCTTTGTCCGAGATGGAGACTGGAGAAAATAATAGAAAAATGCATTCATGCAAAAAATGAAGATGTTTCAAAAACCCTGCAGTGTGGGTTGTTGTTACTCACCTGACTGATTTCTTCCGCTGAGATCAATGGGCTGACTTTCAGACTCCCGGACTCCTGAACGGCTATTTTCAGAGGTATAGATAAAAGTTCCAGGTTTGCGAATGCTGTTCGGGCTCAAATTCTCTTGACGTGTTGACATCGTTCAATTATTTTCATTTATCATTCTGCTGTAAAGGCAGATCATATTGGACCCAATTTGATGAGGTGATTAACAGCCTTGCTTGGTATGTGTTGGTTAATTATTACTTCTGTAATACTACCCACTACTTTTTTAAAAAAATCATAAAGCATCAGGTAAAACTTTCCTCTGTGATTCTAGAAAACACCATGGCTTTAGGGATAGAGAGATAACTGAAGAAACGTGTTTTATTAACACAGTCACTTCTACTATCTGTATCAAATAGACCTAAATTTGATTTTGATTTATTTACCCTTATCATTTTATTCAGTGAGAATCTTATGTAGTTTTACTTTAAAGAACAGCCTTCTTTGTGAGGAAAAATAAATCCACTCCAGGTTAAAAATCTGCTGTATCACATACTCTGCCAATTCTGGCTACCCCTTAAAAAGCCAGTATAAAATTCTGATTGCATATATATTTTTTAAAAATAATTTGTACCTTACCTATAAGATATTGAATAATGTTCACTACTTCTGTAGTATTTCTATCATATATTTTAAGTAATACTCATATGACATTTTATTCTAATGGCCTCCCTGGAGATGCTTTGGTTAAATGGGTAGGTTTTAACAAAATAGAGCTGTCCATATATTTCTATGTAACACTTGTAATAAATAGATCTTGATGGGTCCCTTCTCTGGTAAATAATTAATAGTGAAGTCAAAACCTTTTTAAAGTTTATTTATTTCTGAGAGAGACATAGAGAGAGAGAGCAAGAGCCAGAAATCTACGACTTAATCTTACATATTTGTGCTGTGCATCCATGAGCCTACATTAGGGGAGAATCTTAATTACACTGCCTAGCAGAGCTTGGAGGCAGAGCTGTGAACTGAAGGTCGGACATCAGCGTATAGACTTGAACTCTGACTCTTTGCGCATGGTCCAGACCATCAGCTTTCAGCATGTCTGAGATGAGCTGAGCACAGGGACAAGCCCAGAGCTCCGGACCCTCCACCTGGATGGCTCGGTCTTGCCTCTTGTCAGAGTGAGTCCTGAAGACGGATCCCTTCTTCATCGTGGCTTTTCTAGTATCCTCCTTGGAGAACTCACAAAGCTGGAAGACAATGCTCTCTGAATCATGTGGGCTCCACTGTTGTAACTAATGACTTCATATAACAAATGATGCTCCATTCTAAAGAGCAGCATGGGGACTGCACATTCTCTGTGAGATCTTACTCACCGAAACCTGCATACAGCTGTAGAGGTAGCCAGCTAACGTATTAAACAGAAACAGGAAACGAGATGAAGGGGGACCATTATTTCATGAGTAGAATGATGGATGAATACACAGAAGATTTCTGAATTCATGTATTAGTTCTAGCAATTTTTTGATGGAGTCTTTTGGGTTTTCTAGATAGAGTATCATGTTGTCTACAAATAGGGAAAGTTTGACCTCTTCCCTGATGATTGGGATGCCTTTTATTTCTTTTTGTTTTGTGATTGCCGAGGCCAGGACTTCCAACACTATGTTAAACAGTAATGGTGACAGTGGGCATCTGGTCTTGCTCCTGACTGTAGGGGAAAGGGTGTCAGTGTTTCCTGACTGAGGATGATATTATCTGTGGGTATATATATACACATATATATGCACACTGTAAAGCTGCTGGTCCCCCCATTGTGGAGGACAGATTGGAGGACTTGTGATGAACTTGGGACATGCATTGTGTGAAGTTAGTTCTTAGCTCCAACCGATTTATGATCCAGGCTGACATATTTAAAAGGAGAGTTCTTATAGTTTTTTGGCATAAAGACATCCAGAGAGGGAAGGATTTTGAAAATTTGGAGGTTAGATGTCAGCAGCGGGGAAGAGGCACAGATTGACAAAGAGGAGAGGGAAGGAGAAGGGTCATGTCCAGAAAGGAGTGATCTGCAGAAGAGACTTCATAGTCTGTTGGAAGAGGGGTTTGGGGAGCAAGCATGTTCTGCAGGAGGAGGAACATGTTGTTAAGAATGGTTTCTGTCTGAGACGGAACGTGTGACCCACTTTCAGGCCAGAAGAACAGCGGGTGTCCTCCTGACTGCTTTGTCCACAGCCGCGTCAGCCTAGAGAACAGCTCGGAGACTGGAAACCGAAAATGAGGGCAAGCAGTGCAAAAGACCCAGGTGTCCGCACCTCAGTGAGATGCATTAACTTACAGCCATCACTAAGGAGAGTCTACTGTCCAGCCATAAGGACCACCAAAAGGGTCTTGCTTTACTTTGTAAAGCCTGGTTGCCTGGGCATTGGAAATCAGGCAGAAGAGAAGCACCATGGGAGAAATAATGAGAAACAGAACTTCCCAGCCAAGAAAACCTCTCACAAAGCAGAAGAAAAAGAATTCTTATTGCTGAGTGAGCATTGAGCTACGCATCATGGACAGGCTGCTAAAGATTGCCAAGACAGAAAGAAACTTCACCCTTTGAGAGGGTAGGGCAGCTACGACCCTACTACATGTGTCAGTCAGGGCCAACAATAAGCCTTCGAGGACGAGAACTGGACAGCACAGTTGGCCACACGTAGTTCATCCTACATATACCTGGCAGTCCGAGTGGCCGTCCGTGTTGTTAGCTAGCTGCCCTTACGCAGAGGAAAGTTCATTTCTCGTGTCTTTATGAACAGAGACGATTTTAACACTTTGAGCCGAGCAGTTCAGTCAGTCTCCCCTGCGACAGAGAGATGCGACATGATTGTCCTTGAGGGTTACATTTTACAGATGGCTCCCGGGTCCCTGAGAAAAACTTCTTTGGGTTGTCATTTAGCAAGAAGCTTGTTTAGGCATTAGGAGGGTTTACATTCATCTCGAAAGCGAAGAGCAAGAATTTATAATTATAAATTTTCTAAGTAAATGTTCTCGGAAAAGGAAGGGAGAACCTTCTTCCCTTTCTTGCACCAGGGACAGCCAGAACATATTTTTAATTGGTATTTGCCCTACGGCACCTAAGCATCTGAGGTTTGACTTCACTAACAGAAAATTTCCAGGCCCTCGAAGGCCCCCAAGCATGCTTTGTTTGCCCCAGAGGGGACTGTATTCATTTTTTTAAAAGTTTGCTGTCAAAATTTAAGTATCAGAAGATTGCACATGAAATCCAGACTTCCTGCGTCTCAGAAAACTCAGAGTGTTTTGTGGCAATCAGCTGGAGCTAAGATTAAAATATTAAAATGTCATCCCACTGTTATTTCAAAGTGAATTTATTTACTGCTAATGAGCTACACGCTAGGCTAAAATCTACACTGCACAGCACCAGGGATGATGACATTTCTAGATACAATAAAAGCAGTCATTTGTTGAGCACCTGTCATGGGCCATGCTGTTTTAATCATCTCCTCTTGACCACGTTGGTGAGGGAGGGATTCTTGCCCTAGCCTGACGGGGATGGCCACACAGAGGGCACTAGGCACATGTGATTGACAGCAGCGTGGTAGCCACAAATGCTCACAGCCCGGGCAGGGGATGGCAGTGCACACAGCACTCGGGGCCACACGGGATGTGCATTTGGGAGCAGAATGAGCCAGAAGGCTGCAGGGAACAAGCGGATGGGGTACCCCAGTTCCCACGGGAGGATGAGATGGGCTTGTTTGAGCAATCTTGCAGTCTGGTGGGGAGCTGGTACCTGCTGCTCAGGCAGAAGCAGCCATCCTGCCTGGTCTACTGGACGAGGAGGATTTAGCCTGGTGGCACCTTACTCACGGATGCAGAGTGCAGAGAGGGGCTTGGGGCCGGGCCCTCTGAGGCTCTGCCAGCTTCACATGCCACTCAATAACAATATTAACTTTAGACCTGTCACTACACATGCATATGGACTATTTCATTGCTCTTAGTCCCTCCATGATGCAGTGCTGCGCTTACGCCCACTTCACAGATGGCTAAGCGGAGTCTTGGCAAGGAGGAGATTTAACCACAATCACTGCCGGCTGCAAGGACCGAGCATGAGTCAGGCCCCAGGGCCGCGGCTCCAACTCCTACCCAGTAAAGCTGGTAGAACGACATTGTCCCCTGAGTTACATTTGACCAAAACACTGGTCTCTATTACTTAATCTTACCATTGTATTTTGGGATACTTCAATCATTTACCAAAAGTTGCTGTAGGCTTTGACTTCAATGAATCAAAGTGACATGAAATTCTTGCAGTGTCTTCAGTAATAAACCAGCAATACCACCCTTTAAAAATGCTGTAAGTAAATATAAACAGATAAAAATTAGAAAAACCGTCTTTGCCTGTTGAGGTTAACACATTTCCAGAGTAAGGCGTTTGGATTCCAAACACTGTTTTTACTTCTTTTGAGCAAAGTTCCCTACATGAGGCAGCAAGCACTGATCCAGGATTGGTTTGTGAAATGATGATTCCAGAATGCTGAGAGTTCCCAAGAGCAGCTGTCGTGAAAAATCAAGCAAGACTTTGAAGTGAGTAAAAATGATTATGGGGTGTCATGTCACATGTCACTGGCACATTGTCAGTTACCTCTGTCTTTGATTCAGCTATTTTATAACGCTGCAAGTTGTACAATTTTTACAGTAATGCAAATATTCTTATCATTAGAAATGTAAGTTTGTCCCTAGAAATGCAACTGAAGATTGTCATGTGGACATTGAGCAGCTTTGCATCTATTTTATACATTTATTTTAGTGACCCGTAAATATGTGTGTGTGTGTGTGTGTGTGTGTGTGTGTGTGTGTGTGTTGAATTCTCCTTTTAATCACTTGTAACATTTTACTGGCTCCTGTGTGCTAAATAAAATCTTGGACACATGTTTATTTAGTATTTGTAGGAGTCATGATTTACTCCTTTGTTTTATTAGACAGTATCATTTAACACAACTAGCTCTTAAAAAGTTGCCTTCGATCATTGAAATTACATGACATGAGTCCCTGGAATGGATGTAATTTAGATTTTTCTGAGGCAATGTTAATCTGCAGTTTATCAGAAAACTGGATTCTATTTGGTGTTTGAAACATGTTAAAATGAGTTTTGTCCTTTAAAATGAGTATCTAAGAACCAAAGTCGGTGAGGCACATGAGAGGAGGAACTTGGTTCCTAGGAACTGGGAACAACTGTCTTGTCAAGCCGCATGAGTGTAGGGTCTAAAAGTAGAGTCATCACTTCCTGTCTTTAGGGGAATCAGCTCATAGAAAGAGTCTAATTCCGATGCACAGTCCTTCCTGCTAAAATAATCATATGGCGGGGCACCTGGGTGACTCAGTAGGTTGAGTGACTGACTTTGGCTCAGGTCATGATCTCGCGGTTTTTGGGTTCGGGCCCCATGTCAGGTTCTGTGCTGACAGTTTGCTCAGAGCCAGGAGCCTGCTTCGGATTCTATGTCTCCTCCCCCATTCATGCTCTGTCTCTCAATAATAAATAAATGTAAAAAATAATTTAAAAAATAATAATCGCATGGCTACAGTGTCCTCTCTTCCTCTGGGCACCCTGGGTAAGTGCTGGGCTGCACACTCCCACGGCTGCTGTTCTGTGTGTGTTCCCTGCACATAAAGTGTGTCCTTGACCTTCCAGGATCTGGCTTGAGAGGTTCTGACCGATTGACCGAATAGCCCCATGGGGCAAAGACAATTCAGGCGCAGCATTCTGGTTACTTTTCATTTTAAGTTAATTTCAAACTTGTGGAAGGGTTTTGAGAGTAAGAAAAAAACTGTCCCCTTCCCCTATTGCTATTGCTGTTCTTTGTTTTCTGGATTCCAGTTTTGTGTCTGCTCCCTCGCTCTTATGTACTTTATTCTGTATTTCCAAAGAGCGCAAACCATTCTCTCGCCTCACACCATATGATGATCAAAATCAGAATATTTAACTCAATGCAACACCGTTATCTGATTCACCATCTTTAGTCCGATGTTGTCAATGACACTGAAGGTGTTCTTCATAAGTATTTGTTTCCGTGTTCCGGGACCCAACACAAGATCACGGGTTGTCATGATTCTTTTCTTTTCCTTCCATTCAGAATAGCTCCTTTGCCTATATTTGTCTTTCTTGACCTTGACATTTGTAAAGATTGCAGGTCAGTCATTCTGCAGAGCGCCCCTCGTTTGGTGACTGTTGATTGTTTCTCAGGATTGTCAGGGTGCTGTGTGTTTCAGAAGTAACAATACAAAAGTGATGTGTCCTGCGCAGTACACTGTATCAGGAGGCACGCCATGCCAGTGTGTCCCTTTACTGGTCAGTTGTTTCAGGTTGAATAAATTTGAATTGTTTCATATGTACACTGGGGAAAGTTTAAGAATTTCATGATTAATCATCTTTAAAAAAATTTTTTAACATTTATTTTTGAGAGAGAGAGACAGAGCGTGAAAGGGGGAGGGGCACAGAGAGAAGGAGACACAGAATCCAAAGCAGGCTTCAGGCTCTGTGCTGTCAGCAGAGCCTGATGCAGGGCTTGAAGCCATGAACTGTGAGATGATGACATGAGCTGAAGTAGGACAGTTAAACAACTGAGACACCACGGTGCCCCTCATGATTAATCATCTTTATGAGACATGAAAAGTAGGGTCATTTGAGACCAAAAATGGCATTTGATGAATCTATACTATGTTCAAGAGGAGCTCAGTTCTCCTGCCCTTGAGGCTTGTGATCATGGCTTTCAGGCATCAGGCGGAAGACCTGGTGACGGGCACATTCTTCATACATCCCAAGCGCACACCAGGAAGCTGTTTGGCCAGGTTTAGCGTATGTGCAATACCAAAGTGACTGGTGGCCTCCGTCTATGCAGAATAGCACCCCGAGAGTAAATGAGATCATTTTTCACTGTAATGAAAGACTTCACAAAGCTGGCTTTTTTATTTTTTTCATTTTTCTTCTTTTCCCTTTCC
Organism: Suricata suricatta; assembly: GCF_006229205.1. Lineage (NCBI taxonomy): Eukaryota > Metazoa > Chordata > Mammalia > Carnivora > Herpestidae > Suricata > Suricata suricatta. The sequence goes on from NC_043712.1 coordinate 85,795,222, forward strand.
TTCCTTCCTGCCTTCCTATCTGTGTTAGTCTTTCATTCTTTCTTTCTTTATAGCTATTTCTTCAAAGTAAAACCCTCTTAAAAATACTATTATAAAACAATAATGCCACCTGCTTCATATATGTATGCAAATCAATTATAATATGGAAAAAGATTGTTCTACTGCTGTCTTTAAAAACAATTCCTAGGTTTTGCTGGTTTGCACTGCATTTTGGCTGTGAAGACAAATAGCAGTTGTATTAATTCTGATTTAAGATGATCTAGTTTGTTCTGATTGAGTCTGAGAAGCAATGAGTCTTCAGTCAACATGTATCATGTAAGGCTGTGATTTCACCATGAAAATCCACCACAGCTATTTTCCTCTTATTTATGAAGTATTAATTAAAAGTAGTCAAATATATTTTGCTTCCAACAGTGTGTACAGAGATAGAATTAGTTTTCCAATGTACCAATTTTGAGCATGTTAAATAGCTAGATAGTCATGAAATTTTATGCAAATAATGGTTAGGAGCTAACTCGTAGGATATTATATATGACATACCTGAAAGTGGATATAAATTACACTCAGCTTTCTGGTGGTATCTGGGGAATGAATTTCTGATTTAATTAGTTCTGTAATCCCTGTTTCAGAATTTATAAGTGTTTCAAATCATCCAATGGCTGCAGATAGCTTTCAGCAGATAGAACTTTACTCAATTTAGTGCCTAACATTTTTAAAACAACTTAGAACCAAATATTATATAACCACATATAAACTTTTTGCTAATAGTCTTTAAAACACAACCATTTGAGGTTGTAAGAGGAAACATTTTCATTTATGATATAAAGCATAATGCATTTCTCACTAATTTCATGTAAATCATAGTTCCTTGTATTTCAAAAGTAATTATTAACAGGAAACACTGTTTTATAAAGGGAAGAATGTGAGGTTCAGTCTTCTTGATGTACTCACATTAAGACACCAATGTGCTAGGGGCCGCCTGGGTGGCTCAGTCGGTTACGTGTCTGACTTTGGCTCAGATCACAATCATGCAGTTCATGCGTTGGAGCCCCACATCAGGCTCTGTGCTGACAGCTCGGAGCCTGGAGCCTGCTTCAGATTCTGTGTCTCTGTCTCTCTCTGCCCATCCCTTGCTCACACTCTATTTCTCTCTCAAAAATAAATAAACACTAAAAACAAAGAAGACACCACTGTGCTAAGAAGACCAGAGTTGCAGAGGAAGTTCCCTGTGATGACATAAAGGAGCACAAGTATGTACATTTCCCATGCCTCTGTCTCCTGACTGCTGTGCTGGTGCAAACACACTGTAAGGCATTTTGGAGGAAATCTCTTTGAGATCCAAAGGTAAAATCTGGAGTTCTTTCTTTCATAAATTTAGTTCTATAACCAAGTCAAACTTGGCAATGACTTTCATAGAGACTGACAAACATTACGGGCACTAAGCAGGACTTTTCAGTCGTCAGTGACGCCACCCTCTCCTTTTAGGGCCACATGTCAGGCCGAGGAGTTGTCGGACTCGCTCTGTTTCTCCACCTTCTGTTTATTCCTGTGGCCATCTGCTGTGTGACGTCCTCTCCGCCTCGGGACAAATGGGATGCAGTGGGAGGTAGGAATGGAGGTTAGCGGCACTTGTCACCTGCCTCTGTCTGTCTAGATTTTTCTAACAAGCTGGTTAGTTGGTAAAACAGTCACGATGTCATCATGAGAGAGAGACAGAAAGAGAGAGAATCCTTGGCCCTGATGACATTTGTCTTTTTTTTTTTTTAAATGCTAGGAGTTACCTAAAAAGATTGTCCAGGGAACAGCTGTCTCTCTGGTCATGTTAGGAATGCGGGAGCAGGCCTCGAGTCGAGGAAGGGATGGAGGATGAGTGTGTGTGTGTGTGTGTGTGTGTGTGTGTGTGTGTGCATGGTGGATATGGGATGTGTGTGTGTGGTGTGCATGGTGTGTGTGGTTGGTGCAGTGTGCATCAAGTATGTATAGGTATGCTGTGTGGTGTGGGTTTCGGTAGCTGTGTGTGCTCAGATTTTATTTTAAGCTAATTTGTGGCCTTTTGGGTAGACTTTCCCCTGCCACGTTGTCTCCAATACAAGTCATTCCAATTGCTCTGGTGTTAACTGCTGGTATTTCTAATTCTTCTAAAATTTAGTGCCTGGGTCCAGGCAAGCCGGAGACCTCCTTCATTAACTTCATCCAAAGAAGTCCAACTTGGCAAAGTCATGACAAGTTGGCCCCTCGGCCCGCCGGGTCCTCCCTCAGCCCCGCCTGCTGGTGAACGGATCGGACCCGGACTGTGTGTCCTCACAAGCCTGCTTGTGGCCTGGACACACTGGGAGGGGGTGATTTGAATGGTTTTCCAACCCGGGAGTCTCCAAGCACCTCCCCTGGGGGAACCGGCCAGCTATGCACTGGGGCTGAGACCCCACCACGGCCCAGGACAGAGCTGGGGAAACCGGGAGTCCCTATTTCTTGGCCTCTTACTTCAGCTTCTCTTCTGACCTGTGCCCTCTGTTTATACACATCGTATAAAATGTATATGGAGGTAAAAATCCGTCGGGAAAAATGCCTGGGGATTGTGGCGAGCAGCCTCTGGGATGGCTCCCAGCCTTCCCCGTTTCCCAGCACTCCCCCCCCCCCCGCCCCCCGCCTTGTGCAGTCTCCTCCCACTGCATGTGAGCCGGACTGCCTCACTTTCACAACCTGACACAGCAGAAGAGAGTGGATGTCCCTTCTGACAGTCTGTCAGGAGAGGCCAGGAATGTCTAACTGCCGGCCTTCTCTGCTGGAGGTCCCCAGAGTGAGCTTGGATGCAGACCCTCTGCAGCCTGGCATCATGCCACACGGGACAGATGCTTCAGCTGTGACTGCGGCAGGGCCACCTGCTTGACTGCAGCTCGTGAGAGAGCCTGTGCCAGGGGCCTTCAGCGAAGCCACGCCCCGATTCCCGCCCCCAGAACTGTGACATCACAAACGCTTGTTGCATTGAGCTGCGACATTTTGCGGGTAATCTATTACACAGTCGTAACGAGCCAACAGAGAAATCCAGACACAATTAGCAGCTCTCCGTCAGACCTGAACTTGAGAAACGTCAGGGAACTTCATCACAGTGGGAACCGATCTTGTCGATAAGCATCTTTGTAGCAGACTAAAATCTATACCTGGGCAAGGACCAAGCTGACACTAGTGTACGAGCCCCCGTGGCAAATTGAGTCCAGCAGACAATGCTGTGAAGACAAACAGAAGCCACGGGGTGGGGAGGGGGGCGGGGAATACAGAGGATCCAAATCAAGATATGGTGGGAACACGCATGACTGGTGTATGCATCTGAACTTAGTTGTTATCCTGGAAATGAAACAAACAGAAGAAAACAAAACGAAACAAATACTCGTGCACTGAGGGTATAGTGGGAGAACGACTATAAAATCCATTATTTTTGAGGCAGCCCATGCGCCTGGGGAACCACAGTGGGCGCCGAACACTCCATCGTGAGGGTGCAGCATTTCCCTTTTATGCACCTGCATTTTTATCAAAACCTTTAAAACTAATAGAGTTTGTTATGGATTTAAATATCAACCTTGTTCTCTGATATCTGCTATTTTTTCTGTGTCACATGGACTTTGTTATTGGCTATTCAGCCTCTAACAGAACCATTACAATCTGACACGTGATATTAATGCGTAGAGTCAATTGTGTGTGGGGGTGGGGTGGAAATCTAGAATGAAATGTGTAAGTCTTGGGTTGTAAGGCTCGTTAAGGCACTTGAGAACAACTTGATGAGTTATTGTCCAAATACAAGAAAGAGCACTTCAGTGATCCAAAGGGCTGAGCTGTTTCAAAGTTAAAATTTGTTTCTAAGGAGCAGTTGGTCCACTGGGAGAAACTGCAGGCATTTGAGTCAAGAATATTAACTTAAATCATCTATCCTAGGTCTTTATGGAAAAATATAGAAGTTTTTGGAACTGTTTATAAACAAACTAGAAAGAAGTTACCACAGAGACCTGGTGTTTCTAAGTCATGCTTTGACCTGCACCGGGAACTGCACGACTTCAGTCCCCTCCTGACACAAACAATAGTTCTTCATATCTCTGGGACCTTCTTCCAGAAACAACGGTGAGCCTGGTTCACATGTGCTCAGCTCTCCTTATGCATGGCACCGTCGTGATTTTTCTCCAGGTCTTCCTACAGTCTATGACAGGGATTCTGCTATTATCCTACTTTGCAGATAAGTCAGCCCAAGCCTGAAGGTCATGTCATGGGGAGTGGGTGAGGCGAGCACTGACCACATTCGTCTGATTCCCAGTCCTTCCTATGGGCCCTCTCCTCACGGGAAGGCCCTGCCATAGTCCATTCATACCGTGAACAGCCACTGTGGGTGTCCTCAGTCAGTAGCTACAGAACAGCTGATTTATTTATTATACCTTCATGCTCCATTAATTCAATAAACTTCTCCAGACAAAGGTGGACTGATCAAAAGTCGTTGCATTGGTGTGCTCTCTGGCTTTGTGATCTATTAGTCCTCTTATTTTATTGATTTTGTGGGGTGCCTAGGCAGCTCAGTCGGGCATCTGACTTAGGCTCAGGCCATGATTTAACCGTTCACAAGTTCAAGTCCTGTGTGGGGCTCTGTGCTGACAGCTCAGAGCCTGGATCCTACTTTGGATTCTGTGACTCCCTCTCTCTCTGACGCTCTTCCACTCATGCTCTGTCTCTCTCAAAAATAAATAAACATTAAAATAAATTTTTAAAAAGATTGATTTTGTTCATTAACTCAAATATGTACAGACCCCCTACTCTGTACCTGGTTCTGTACTTGGTGCTGGGAAGATGCAATGATAAACCAGGAAGAAATGGCCCCTCCCATGTGGAACTTCGATTCAGGCCATGGAGTGAATCCAGTCCAGTGAGGGCCAATCACAAACTATCAGTGTAGAAGGTGCAATGAAGGCAAAGTACAGGCTCCCACTTGAACATTGTTTGGGACATTCACATAAGTGGTCAATATACACCATAAATATATGCAGGGAAATTCTGGAAAAAGTATACATATCCATTACTGGCAAACACTTAAACACTTAAAATATCATGAGCAACCTCTTTGATGTTTAGAGACAATTTCCATTTGATTCATGACCCTTTGGGGGTAAAAATAGAGATGGGAACATTGACCCAAACCCACGAGTACAGGAGAGAATAAAGACAATCTCGGACAAGAACAATTAGATTTTTCTTACAGAAAGAAGTTAATGTCAGGACTCTGCAGTTTGGCAGCCCTAGAATGGTTTTCTTAGAAGCAGTTATGAGGTAGTCAGGGATTCACATTTGCAAGGCTTCAAAAGAGCTCTTGTTTCTTTGCCTGTGTCTGAGGGAGTCGTGTATGACTTGGCCCCAAAATATGGCTTAATTCCTTTCCTTATTGTTTGTCCAGCTCTGTGAACTGCATAATTTTCACATGCTTTAAGAGCTTTGGGCTTTATCTCTGTTGACAAGGCACAAAATGAATGGGCTTCACCCAAGAGGGCAGAGCCTTTCCAACCAGACTGGACAGTTCCAGCTCTGTCGTCCTTGGTGCCACTTATCAACGATGCCTTGTGTTTCTTTTGTCCAGAAAGCTTGTGCACCAGATAAGGTCACCTTAATTAAACTCGAAATCAAGAATTGAAGCAAACACTTAACACTAAGCACAACATGGATGAACCTCAAAAAAATACCTCGGGTCAAAGGAGCCTTCTACATAGCTCATCCCGGACGAGTCCATGTGTACAAAGTTCCCTATAAGATCAGGGCCCTGGCTGCCTCTGGGGGGAGGTCAGGGATGTGGGGGCTGGGCAGATCTGCTGGGGGGTAGAGCTGACGGATGAGCTGCAGGTGCCCTGAGGGTCCCACCATGACGGTGGGGAGGCCACACGTCCCCAGCTGCGACAGCCCATGATCCTCAGCAAGGCACCAGTGCAGGCCATTCCGCCCCAGTTGTGGGCCCCCTACCTATAGCTGGGGCTTCTGGACCCCTCGTTGGCCTGGCCCCAAATTCCCTAAAACAGCACTGCGCTCTGAGGCTCCTACTGTCCCAGCTCCTGCCTCCTTCCCCAGCCTTTCCCAGGGTCAGACACCGCCACCGCCGCCACCGTGGCCTGGTGGCTGTCTCCTCCTTTATAACCTTCACACTCACCTGGCCAACTTCTTGCTTGTTTCATCCCATCCTGGTGCCTCTTCTCAGAAGGCCACACAGACACAGTCACAGTGGTTGAAGACACGTCTCATTTTTTCATTAAAAGAAATATGGTGAGGGCTGCTTGGGTGTCTCCGTCGGTTGAGCATCCAGTCATGATCTCACAGTTCATGAGTTCAAGCCCCATGTTCGGCTCTGCTGACAGCCCAGAGCCTGGAGCCTGCTTCAGATTCTGTGTCCCTCTCTCTGACTCTGTCCCCTCTCACTCTGTCTCTCTCTCTTTTAAGAATAAATAAACATTAAGAAAAGAAAGAAATGTGATGAGTAAATACTGAAACCTAGGTAATTGTATACGCATATGGAAATCTTTAGGAACAAGTCTATAGATGTTTGAATTTTCTTCCCAAGTGATCAGAAAAGCGATTCACTGATGACTAGATGGAGAAATGAATATATGGAGAAGACAAAGCAAGTTTAGTCATGTTGATGGTAGAATCAAAGTGACAGGTTATGGAGTCTTTCAAAATTGCTGTATGCTTTGAAATGTTCTTTTTAACTTTATTTATTTATTTTGAGATAGAAAGGGAGAGAACGAACCACGAGATCATGACCTGAGCTGAAATCAAGTCAGATGCTTGACCGACGGAGCTGGCCAGGTGCCCTGGGAAGTGTCCTTTTCTGGCTGGAAGGCAGGTGCACCGCCGCAATGTGGAAGGTGACTCAGAGGGTCATGCTCCTGTGGGATTCGGCAATTACTTGCAGAGCCTTGGAGAATGTGGGCCGCCCTGGAGATGGGCCGAATCCCATCCCCTCCAGAGGGGAATCACTGAAGAGGTAGTGTGTGAGCCAGGGCCCTGGCCATCTGCTCCTGATTCTTCTCTTCCTGGTGTGACTCAGGCATCCACGATGAGTTGAGGAAGGCTCCGTGCCCCCTTTCCCCACTTGGGAACTCAGCCCGTCTGCGCTGACTCCCCTCATTCATCCACAGAGCTGCTGGTACTGTGGACCCCCATCCCCCCACCTCCTGAACCTGGCCTGTGGGTGAGGGGCCGCTTCTCTGTGAGGAGCTGGCTCCCTGGGGGTGTCCTGTGCCTGCGAAGGGGCAGAGCTGCCAGGAAATGAGAAGCTGTCCGCTGTCCCCAAGTTCACGGTCTCCTGACGGCCTCATCCGTGACAGACACAGTGCTGCGGTGGCCCACTGAGCCGGCCATCATCCCACTCAGCGGCAAGTTTAAGAAGGACAACAACTCTGCTTGCTCCCCACCTGCTTCTTGCGTGTGCCTATCAGAGCCCCCGGGGGGTGACGCCCTCAGCGCTGCTGCCCTGCAGGCTGGAGAAGCCTGGGCGCCCTCCGCGTGGGGACCCCCAGTGGGCAGCACAGGAAGGGGCGGGGTCTTCTGTATATTTTAAGACCTCTCGGCCTCCTCACAGCCTTTGTCACCAGGCAGGAAATGGTGTCTGAGGAGGACTTGGAAAACAAGGCCGTCCGAAAGTCAAAGGCAGTGCTTTCTGACCAGCCGGGCTGCGGGAAGGCACCCAGCCCAGGGCAGGGTCGGCCCCGGGTCCTCATTGGGCGGCTGGCACCTACCGACCAGGGATGCCGCTGTGCGCGTCCGGGAGGCTCTTCAGATGCTCCACCGAGTCACCGGGACAGACACCTGACGACGGACTTCCGCCGGCGAGCTGAGCGCATCACAGCCCTCGCCGGTGACCTCCCAGCCGCGGCCTGTCACACATCCCAAACCCAGATTCCAAAGATGGAAAGGACTCAGAAAACTCAGAAAAGTGAGTGCGGGAGAAAGGGGAGTTAGTGAAGACAGACGAAGCTGCTAATTGGATTTGGAATCTTGCCTACAGATTCTAGGCCTTAACAGAGTCCTTTTCCTCTTGTCTTTTTTTTTTTTTTTTTAAGACATAAATAATACCTGTACAAAACCACCTTCTCTCAGCCAGGAGATGTGGAGATAATAGGCAAAGGATTTCATGCCACTGTGAAAACTACCTGGAAAAGAAAACTAATGCCAACTGCCTCTCCCTTCACCTACATAGGCGTGCGCGTGCGCACACACACACACACACACACACACACACACCTTCCCAAACCCGCTCCTAGTCCTTGAAACTAGTCCCTGCCGCCCACTAACGGAGGAAAATCCAGGGCCGGTACCAAAGGGTTTTCCACGGCTGATTAGTCCTGTGAACCTAAGCCCGTGTAACACACAGGGCTGGATTTCGGCGCGATGCCAGAAATATTTTCTGAAGAGCACAGTGGAAAGACATTTACAGGATAATAACACTATTCCTGCACGTTGGACATTTGGCATGATTAAAGAAATTCTACTAGGATAAGAAACTTATTCCCAGGATAAGAGACTTTTAAGTTACTGAGTGAAATTTAGGCTCTAATGCTAATAAAATATTTATCCTTGAAAATCTCATATAAAACATGAAATAGATTAAAGATGTAAGAGAGCATAGCATATGTATGATGTTCAACCAGGAGCGTTCGGCACATCCCGACTGGGCTTGAATACAGATGTTCGCTCTCGTCAGCAAGCTCCAGAGGGAACAAAATCGGGCAAAGAACTGAGGTGGGAAGACTTGGTTGTATTTTTGTTCCAGCGGCGTTCAAGTGCATGCGAGCATCCGTGTTGGACGTGTGTCCTCCAGCCGTTTTTCTGGGGGTGGGGGACGTCTGGGGTCACCTGGCCGAGGCCCAAGGCATGGCTATGAACACAGGTCTGGCAAACAGCAGCTCAGGGGCCTGCACGGGACATGACTTCCGGCAGCAGCGTGACTCATGTCCCAGCACTGTCCTTCTCCAGCTGTATGGGACCAGCCCTGAGAATCCTGTGGTCAGGGGCCTGTGAATTTCATGAGACGTAACTCACTTTGCCACACCTGATGGTAGTCTTTACAGGAAAACTTGATCCATCTTTAAAATCAGATGACAAGTAGCATCAAGCAATTAAGCCCAAGATGGTATTGCCCTCTTACAACCTTCAGTGTTTCTTTTTTAAATTTTTTTAATGTTTATTTATATTTGAAAGAGAGAGAAGCCAAGAGACAGAGCATGAGCAGAGGTGGGACAGAGAGAGAGGGAGACACTGAATCCAAAGCAGGCTCTAGGCTCTGAGCTGTCAACACAGAGCCCAACGCGGGGCTTGACCTCATGAACCGCGAGATCATGACCTGAGCCCAAATCGAGCGCTTAACCGACTGAGCCACCCAGGTGCCCAACTGTCCCAAGACCTTCAGTATTTCTTTCCTGTTCTTTTCATGGTTCCATAGTGTACGCTCATCACCAATAAAAGCTGTTGAAGCTTTCATCTTTGTCACATAGAATACTTGCCCTCATTCATCTGGAATCCAGGGTTGTCTGCACGACTCAGTCGGTTAAGCATCTGTCTCTTGATTTCATCTCAGGTCATGATCTCATGGTTCGTGGGTTCAAGCCCCACAATGGGCTCTGTGCTTAGAATGTGGAGTCTGCTTGGAATTCTCTCTCTCTCTCATTCTCTCTCTGCCTCTCCCCTGCTTGTGCTCTCTCTCAAAATAAATAAATAACTAAAACAAATAATAATAAAATTCAATTATATCCCTTCTCTGGGCCAGTGTAGTTTGTCTTCTCTAAATTTCCTGAAAACTAAATTATATCTTATGATTAACTCAGATTGTTTTATATGTTTAAGTAAACAATACTCCTGTGATTTTATGAAGTACTATATATATCATCGTTTTGCACTGATCTCCACAAAAGAGCTTATTTAGGTGAGCAAGACATTCATAATATTTATATTTCACTGTGTTAATGCTGTTTGCAATCTGGAGCTTAGTTTCTGTCCAAACTTCCAAGGATGATGCTAGAATTTTGGTTACCGATCTGGCTCTTCTAGACCCTCTTTGTCATCCTCTAACATTTTTTAAATAAGGAATTCTGCACTAAGGATGGTTTCTGGGGCGCCTGGGAGACTCAGTTGGTTAAGCGTCCGACTTCAGCTCAGGTCGTGATCTCGTGGTTTGTGGGCTTGAGCCCCACGTCTGTGCTGACAGCTCAGAGCCTGGAACCTGCTTCGGATTCTGTGCCTCCCTCTCTCTCTGCCCCTCCTCCACTCGTGTTTTATCTCTGTCTCAAAAACAAATAAACATTAATTTAAAAAAATGGCTTCTGTGACTCACATTCTTTTCGTCTGTCAAAGACATCGCCCAGGCACCGCGAACAGCTTCGCTGTCTCCGGGGCTTCTCTGTTGCCCACCTGCCTCTTCCTCCCAGAGCCTCATTTTTCCAGGAGACATGACACGTGGTCACTATGCAGAAGTCTGCACGCCAGGTGCCCCTCTGCCCGCACCTGGAGACGTGCCCCTCTGCCCGTCTCTCCTCAGGAGACGGCCATGGCCATATCGGTCTCTCCAAGCGTTGGTCCACTGCACCATTTTTCCTCAAAAACTCTCTTCTCAGACTTTAACCCACTCTGGAGTTAGGTCTCAATGCTGCCAGACATTACTTTTTAAATGGAAAAATAATCAAGGTTTGAATATATTCCTCTCAAGTATTTACCAGACACCATTCAGCTTTGTGTGACAAACATGGTGTCAGTCCTCAGTTTGGGCAGAAAGCAAATGAGTGACAGCACAGAGATGCTCACCCAACAGTCAGTGAATCCTGGGGAGATGCTTAGAAATCCTAGCGGCCTCAGCAACTGGAGGTGAGGAGTAACCCCAAGACTTAAGGGGACGGTGGTGCTTCCCTTTCAAACAAGCATTGATCGATACCCTTGCAAGTAATTTAGCACATAAATCTTGAGTGAGATGATGCACCTGGAAATATGAAAGGGGGGATGAGAGACCGTTGTTGACAGTTACTCACCTCAGAGTAAAAATGCGGCAGGTGTGAGAAACGGGTTCAGGGCACCCGGGTGGGGGGGATATTAGCAACCCACAGATTCCCCATGACCTGCTTCCTGGTCCCACAAGGAGCCAGACAGCAGCTCAAGTAAGTGCAAGAGAAAGATCCTCTCCAACAGCCCAGGATCAGGGATCCCCGGGACCCAGTAGGGGGGCTTGACCAAGGCTCAGGGATTTAACACTCCACAAGCATCTATTGGAATGATGCCCCTGAGCACCTTGATTTTCGGTCTTGCAAGCCCGGCTCAGCTCAGCAACTGAAGCCTTTTTCTGAGTGAGTCCCAAGCAGGTATTAGAGCAGTGAAAAGGACCTTCTCCCACCCTGCATGCCCACCATCACTGAATTCTTGTAAGTTAATATCACGCTTAGAAGAGAAGAGAGGATTTAGAGAGTACCTTCTAACCTAAAGTAGCCACAAGGACCCCTCATGAAGTCTGGTCTTAGACTCATCTTCCAGCCATCCGAAGGAACGGAGAAGGCAATGCACCCATTTGTGGGTTCACTTACATCGACATTTGTAGTTCTCTTGAAGAACAAGAAGGAGTACTTGGAAATGACATCAATATTGAACCTGTGAGAATTTTATACTCACAGAGAAAATGAGAAATATTGTGCAGACTGAGGGAGTTTGCTTTTGAAAGTTTTGCTTTTAATTTTTTTGATGTTTATTTATTTTTGAGAAAGAGAGAGAGA
>NC_043712.1:85807086-85819421 GCF_006229205.1 Suricata suricatta
TAAATTTTTCTTTCTCTAACTCATGTTAATTAAGTTTAAGCTGTCTTGACATTTTAAGTTTGGGGACTCAAGTTTATGGCTCAAGCCAAGTTTTCATAAATTGTAATGTCTCCCTTGGCCCTAAGATTTCTTAATCTTTCGTAACTGACACTTTTCCTAACAGATAGCCCACGCTTTGTAAGGCTTTATTGAATCTATTCAAATTGCACATATTTATTTCTGTATCTTATATTAAATGTCTTATAGGAGCTACATGTAGAGGACAGCCCCGTGCATCTAGCCACAGTAGAATCATTTCATTCATTTGATCTGTCCTTGCTGTCCGTGGCAGTGGAGGCAAAATATAGGCAGTCTTCTTTGAAACTAATTAGAGTGCAACTCAAAAGTATTTCTACCGCATTGCTGCGGAATACCAGTTTACATTATAAGACAGAAGAGTAGCTCTTCAGCACTGGACTATCTAAGAAAAATACAGCAGCCACCTTACAAGAGTTTGCACGTCGGGGGGTCCAGGCCTGAAAGGCTCAAGTCCAGCTTGGGGAACCTGCTGAGGCCCCTGGGGCAGCAGGTGATTTCCAGATCACTGCTGCCAGGGGCAGAATTTGTCCACAGCGGAACTCTTCTGAGACAACATGACTTTAAAGTCCAAGTTTTCCCGCTTGGGAAATAAATTCTTTCTCAGAAGAGAAATATCCCTGTGGACTGAGAGACACGTGGCCTCCCCGTTTACTTTCCCAACCCAGGAATCTGGATTTGTCCCAAGGATCTGGGGATCAGAGTCCAATGGCAACTTGTTTCCAGGACTCTGATGTCCCTCTGACCCCGGGGCAGGTGGATGATCTGCGGGAGATGTCAGGAGGAAGTTTTTAAAGTTCGGTGCCTGAACAGAGACTCCATTAAATACATTTCAAAAACGATAATGTCCTTCAATTAAATTTCCATTTACAAGCTAAATTACAGGAGAAGAAGCAGGAAAGATATTGTAGTAAAATTCTCATCTTTCCTCTAATACCATGATTTTTTAAACAAAAAAAATTGCTATTTCCTCTATTGAAAATATGTGATTTTTTTGCTATTTAATCCCTTAAAAACCTGCCTCTAGTTAACTTAGACTCTGCAGTGAGCAGCTTTCTCCCTATCTCAGCATTTATAATTTCTGCTTTTTGGGGTAACATATACCCACATGGTTCCCTGACATCTTTTAAGTGTTTTCCTACTCATATCCTGTCTTGTATTTAAACAACAGCAAACCCCACGGTCGTGATGAAAATCTGACAGAAGCGAGGCAGGTGTATGAAAGGAAGATGACGCCTTGGTGCTCTCAGATAAGTGCTCTCCGTGGGACCTCACGGAGTGGACCTGGAGCAGGACACTAACATTATAAAAACTTTATTTGTTTAATTTGCATCCAAGTTAGTTGGCATATGGTGCAACAATGGTTTCAGGAGTAGATTCCTTAATGCTCCTCACCCATGTACCCACCCCCCCACAACCCCTCCAGCAAACCTCTGCTTGTCTCTATATTTAAGAGTCGTTTATGTTTTGTCCCCCTCCATATGATACCAACATTTTAAATAGTGAAGTGCATCCATGGGGTTCTTTCTTTTTTTTCTTTTTTCTTTTCTTTTAATTTCTCTTCCTTTCCTTTCCTTTCCTTTCCTTTCCCTTCCTTTTCCTTCCTTTCCCTGCCCTTCCCTTCCCTTCCCTTCCTTCCCTTCCCTTCCCTTCCCTTCCCTTCCCTTCCCTTCCTTTCCTTTCCTTTCCTTTCCTTTCCTTTCCTTTCCTTTCCTTTCCTTTCCTTTCCCTTCCCTTCCTTTCCTTTCTTCCCTTCCCTTCCCTTCCCTCTTCTCTTCTCTTCTTTTCTTTTGTCATTGAATGAATCTGCTTTGTTTTCATAGGGTTGTTTCTTAAAACATTCCCCAAATCAGGTGATGGCAATAATGCAAAATTGCATTCCAGAAACAGCAGATCTGGGGCCAAAATAATGTGGTCCACATTTAAGCTCACCCTTCACTCTGCCTAATGGAACATAAATTAGCAGATGCAGAGAAATAGATGAATTTTACATCCTCTAGGCCACTCGTAACAATTATTCTTTTCAATCCACTTTCATCTTGTTCAAAAACAACCAAGGTGAATCCACAGTCAAATGCCCTGAAAAGAACATGGCGTGCTGGTGCCCTGTCCAACGGTGGGTGATGTGACCATGTGACACATCCGGCGGCCAAGCTCAGGAAAGGACTAGGTCATGAGAAGTGACCATCAGGCAAGGGCTCAGACCCGTGTATGGGAAGCCCCTCAGGAATCTGAGGGAATAATTGCTTCAGAACAGGACACAAGCTGTGTGTCACGGAGTGTAGTCACCAGCGCTGGTCCACTGAGATCCATATGAACACAGGCAAACAAATGTATAGTTATGCGGCTTTTTCCATAAAACTTTACTGAAGTGATGAACCTTTCTGGTTTGTCCAGAATTAAATGCATGTCATCATTGCCTACATCAGCCTTTGGATTTCAGGGATCATAAAACACACAAACAGAGAGAAATACAAACACCAGTTACACACAGGAGAATCACAGCATCGCCCATGTTTCTGGCCAAATAGAGCCAAAGAAGGCCATTCGACATAAATATGTCCCTCTTAGACCTATTATCGCAACTATTTCAGAATGAAAAATACATCAGCAGATGTAAAATACAGAACAGACATAATAATAAAACAGGATTCTTTAAAATGGAAAATACCACTTTTGACACCATCTTTATTTTTCTCATTTTTCTAAGGATAAAGTTTATCCATAGTTTGATCTTTTTGTCACTTTTATCAGAATGTGACAAGCCCTGAGGAAAGTTAGTTAGATGCTTGTGGTCAACTTGCTGCTTTGTGCAAGGATTTCACAAAAACTTAAGCTTTTCAAAAACATTGTTTTGCTTTACTTGTTTTTTAATGTTTATTTATTTTGAGAGAGAGAGAGAGAGAGAGAGAGAGAGAGAAAGAGAGAGAGAGAGGAGCGTGAGTGGAGGAGGGCAGAGAGAGAAGGAGACATAGAATCTGAGCTGTCAGCACAGAGCCTGACAAGGGGCTCAAACCCACAAACCATGAGATCATGACCTGAGCTGAAGTCGGACGCTTAATCAACTGAGCCACCGAGGTGCCCCTCACAAAATCTTAATGCTTAATGGAACAAAATTCCTCAAATTTATGATTACACAATATCAGGCTGCAGTATCTTATTTCAGTTCCAACCATTTCATACAAAGACATCTTATTCTCAACAAAGCTCTCATTTTATTAAAATAATTACAAACATTCCCATTGCTTACCATGTTTGGATAAAATTAACAACCACTCTGTACATTCAGAAGCTCACTACACTTCTTAATTTGATGAATTGTTTCAATCTTGGTAGAATCTCAAATTGAGAAGTTGAATGTGGTGATTGACCAATAGTTTAAATACTTTGAAAACATGAAGTCTGATTTTTATGTTGTGGTTTGGAAGTGAACAATATCAATTACTACTCTTCACAGGGTGGTAGAGATGACTGGCTGGTGTGTGGGCACTCTATGCCCCTGCCTGCTCTCTCCCCACGATTTCCTGGCCCCATGACATACCAGAGTTTACGATCCTCTGTGGCTCAAGCAAATGAGATCTTGGGGTAACTGTGGCTTATGTAATTCCCCAAATTGCTCTTTCACCCACGCATAATCAGCTCCATCAGGCCATGGACTGTGTCTGTGTCTGTGATGGCTATCCCTTCCTCCTCAGAAGCCGAAACAAAGCATGTAAACTCTATTTTAATTTTTTTAAGTTTATTTATTTTTGAAAGAGAGAGAAACAGGACATGAGTAGGGGAGGAGCAGAGAGAGAGGGAGACACAGAATCCAAAGCAGACTCCAGGCTCTGAGCTGCCAGCACAGAGCCCAATGCGGGGCTCGAACCCACAAACTGCGAGATCATGACCTAAGCCAGAGTCAGACACTTAACCCACTGAGCCACCCAGGCACCCCTTAAACACTATGTTAACAGTTGGTTTAAAAATATCTGTTGAGTGCTCTCTTTAAACTTTGGCATTTAGTTCATAGGCACAAACAGATATAAAGGTACTTGTCTCTGAAGAATTATAACTTGTGAATTCAGAGCTGCTATTCTAGGAAAACTATTCTGTGTCTTGGAGCCATGAAGCTCTCTGGGATTTATGAATACAAACAGCTCTGAGTGTGAGAGTCTTCCAAATGCGAATTCACTGGCTTCCATTTGCCAAGTACAGCACAGAAGAAACGGACACGAGTAACTCAGATCGTGTATGTAAAGGTGTCCGACGAAATGTAACCATCATTGATATGAGCCTGGCAATGTCACAATCGTTCTGACCGTATTGGAGAAATTGTAGTCTCTTGTTTGAAATAATTTTACAGTGTCGAGGCGAACCGTGTTTATATGTGATCTTCCAGACTTGGTTTAGGTCACTTGCAGCATCTTTTCGATAAAAATCATTTCCAATAAACATGGAATTTAAATAGTAAATTAGTAGCCACTTAAATTAACTTTCAGTAAGTATTAGATGCGCATGACTGAAAAGCAATGTCAGATGAAGAAATAATATACACTACTCTGTTCCCTCATCATGTCCGGTCAGAGAACTCCTGACTCCCACCCAGGGGAACACAGTGTGTTCCCAGCTGCCCTCACGCAGCCACTTTCCCCAGGGCCTGAGCCCCGCCCCCCTTCCACAGTCAGGCTTATGCTGTGCACACGGTCTGCTAACTCGGGGCATGAAGGCTCAGTGCCTAGCCCACGGTACTGTTTGCAGGGTGAGGAAAGGTAATGCTTGTTTTGTTATCACTGTGCATTTAATAACTCTGAGCCTGGGTTCTGGAAGGGATGATTCTTTTCTCAACATTTCTGTTCACTGGTGACTGGATAGGGACTCTGGGTCCAGGCCTAACTCCTGAGATGAAAGCCCTTGAGGGACGTGGTGACAGGCTGGTGGAGCCCACAGCTGGGTGCTCACTTACTGCTCGCTGAGGGTCTGATGTAAGTATGTTCTTTGTCTTATTTTAGTTAAATTTTTAATGTTTATTTATTTTTGAGAGAGAGAGAGCATGAGCCGGAGAGGGGCAGAGAGAGAAGGAGAGAGACTGAATTAAAAGCGGGCTGCAGGCTCTGAGCTGCCAGCACAGAGCCTGATGTGGGGCTCCACCTCACAAACCGTAAGACCATGACCTGAGCCGAAGTCGGATGCTTAACCGACTGAGCCACCCGGGCGTCCAGGTATGTTTTTGTCTTAAACGGTGAGGCTTCATCATATCATTTTTCCCATCCATCTTTGCCATTCCAGAAAGGATATTCTCTTTTTAGCTGTTACTGTTGTTCTTACTAATCTTGGGTGCTTCCCTGTGTTAGAATTAAGCATTTAGAGAAACTCAATATTTTCATACACCAGTCATTCAAAGTTCCTACAGGCAACGTTTACATACTGAGGCATGACAATTTTTGTTCTTCACTTGAAGAGTGTTTGATGTTTACCAACGGAAAACATTATTTGCAGTCTTCAGGTGTGGAAGTTAAAAAGCCACAGGTTTTTTAGAGCCTAAAAGTTTCATCTCCAACCTCAGACTGTCTGAGTTTGAAACTGATTTTTTTTAGAGTTTCATTTATTTATTTTAAGAGAGAGAGAGCGCAGGGAAGGGGCAGAGAGAGGAAGAAAGAGAGAATCTCAAACAGGCTCCATGCTGTCAGCACAGAGCCTGATGCAGGGCTCGAACTCACAAATCATGAGATCATGACCTGGGCTGAAACCAGCACTCAGACACTTACCTGATTGAACCACCCAGGCATCTCTGAAACTAGGTCTTACTCCTGGACTTACTAACTGTGGGGCCCTGGCAAGTCACTTACCCTCTGCCCCTTGGCAATCATCATCCTCTCTGCCTCAGGAGGCTGTTGTGAGGATCAAATCCAGTGATGAAACCCCCCTCAACTGCTCACGTCCAAACGGGCTCAAGGAACAGATGAATCACCACTATTTGCTAACGGTGGTACATTTTCATGCTGCCACATAAATCATCAGCAAAGATCTGGCTCTGAAGAACTCTAAAAGAAACCTTGTGTTGTAGCCCAAGAGGTCTGAATATTTTAAAGACACACTCACTCATTCATTCTTTTATCAAACAGTTATTGGATTTCTGCTCTGTGCTGAATGTTGCCTTTGGTGTTGGAGCTACATAATAAATAAATAAATAAATAAATAAATAAATAAATAAATAAATAAATAGATTTAAGGGAAATAACAAAAAATATAGTGCTGGACTTCAAGTCTCAAAGTGAGAGACAGCAGATGATCAGATGATGGGCTCCTGAAGCGTCCTAGAGAGTGAGGACCACCCACCCCCGACCCTGCCATGGGGAAAGCTTG
The DNA here is from genome assembly GCF_006229205.1 of Suricata suricatta. Classification (NCBI taxonomy): domain Eukaryota; kingdom Metazoa; phylum Chordata; class Mammalia; order Carnivora; family Herpestidae; genus Suricata; species Suricata suricatta. The sequence continues at coordinate 85,813,507 of NC_043712.1, forward strand.
AGCAGGGTCCCTTGGGGGCACAAAGCTGTGGGCAAGAGCTTTCTGCAGACGGTTCTTGGAGTCGAGTGGAGGCCGATACCACATCCAGCGCTTGCTCCCTGCTGCTATTCACAGTACCCACCGGCTCTTCAGCTAATCAGCTTCCAGTTTAAGTGACATTTAGAGAGCCCTGGAGATGCACCAGCGTCCCTCCACTGCTGCGTTTGCTGATGCACACACACCCCAAGATGGGATGGTGACGGACACCTGCGCCTTAGGAGGGCAGAGACAGGGTTAGTCCACTTTGTAAGGTGACGGGGAACCACAGGAAAAGCCCTGACCCCATTACAAGGGGCTGGAAAGAACCTTTTGGAAATCGGGATACACATTATAACACAATAAAAAAATAACCCCTTTGTTAGAATGTGGGGAGAATTGAGGTTAAAAAGAAAGCTATTGTTACCATTATGAACTTGAGACCTGTCTTGACTGTCATGATTTCAGGGGTGTGTGCTTATCAGCACTGATCAAGTTGTACACTTTAGATACGCACAGTTTATTATTACATCTTAATTAAATATCAATAAAATGGTCAGAAACCAATCTCTGTTCTATTAAATCACTTGTAGAATTTGGATTTGTAGAAAGACCATAACATTTTTGACTTGTTTATGGCTTTTGCTCATGGATTAAAATAATTATAACATTTTTTTATTTGATTGAAGCTTCGTGTATTTAGAACTACTGGAATTATTTCTAAATATTAAGTAGTTCTTTTATTCTCCAAATTCAATGAGGAAGATGTTTAAACCTTGTGTGGTGGAGTTGGTAAATACCACTGATGCATTCTGATAGTATTTAAACATCTGTTAGATTTAAAACCTTGGGCATTTAAAGTTATCTAATATTTCAAAGTAACTGATTCAATATTCAAAGAAATTCAAGAATCAATGATAGAAGAAGAAACACTATCTTCTCCAAGTTCTGAGCAGCATTGCCTTTCTTTGTGGCTTTGACTTCAACTACAGCTCATGGTGATGTTTCCTGGTTGACCTGAATAATTGCTTAGCAGCTGATTGTTGGTTTAGCAAATATTTACCAAACACCTATTATGTACAAAATGTTATAGAGACAGGGGCTTATGGAGCTGGAGCTTATGTAATTCTGGTATTAAAGGAAAGGACACTGGTTCTGCTTGGAAGTCATCCCTCCATCCTAATGACCAGTATTGAGCTGAATACTATCAAGATGTCAATTCTGAAATACCAATAAAAATTTCAGCAAGTAATTTTGTGGGTATCCACCAAATGATTCTAAAATTTCTATGGAGGAGCCAAAGATCCAGAACAGACAACACAATAGTGAAGGAGAAGAACACAGCAGGAGGATGGATTCTGCCAGACTTCAAGATTCACTTGAAGTCTGTGGTAATCAGGAGAATGTTGTACTGGGAAAAGAATAGGCAAATACATCAATGGAACACAAGAGAGAGCCCAGAAAGAGATCTTCATAAGTATAGTTAATTGACCTTTGACAAAGGAGCAGAGGCAGCCCAACGGAGCAAAGATGGCATCATCAACAAATGGTGTGGTTAGTACTGGATGTCTGTGTGCAAAAAAAATTGAATCTGGACACAGACTTTCCACCTTTCACAAACATTAACTCTAAATGGATCACGGCCCTAAGTGTAAAATGCAAAACTAGAAGATCACGTAGGAGAAAATCTCCTACCTCACAGAAAGCAAACCCTGATGTATGTTATGGGCTTTCAGCGATGATGACGTGTCCATGTAGGTTTCTAAATTGTAACAGAGGTGCCTGGGTGGCTCAGTTTGTTGAGCATCAGATTCTTGATTTTGGCTCAGGTCATGGTCCCAGGGTCGTGAGACGAACACCCTGCGTTAGGCTCTGAACTGGGCATGGAGCCTGTCTAAGATTCTCTCTCTCCCTCTGCCCTTCCTCCACCTCTCTTTCTCAAAAACAAATTGACCAATAACTAAATAGTAACAGGTGCACCCGACTAGCAGGGGAAGTTGATACTGGGGAGGCTGCGGGCATGTGGGGATGGGGGGTGTATGGGAAACCTCAGTACCATCCTCATTTTGCTGTGAGCCCAAAACTGCCTTAAAAATTAAGTTTTAATTTAAAAAAGGCAATGACACAAACAGATGTGGGTTGCAAGTTATGACAAAAACCATGGAGAACAAAACCTGCAGGACTGGAGGAGTTTTCCCTGAAGGCGGATGAGTCCGCATCTCGGCAAAGAGCCACATTTCTTGAAGAGGGAGCTCACTGGCGAAGGCCTGGATGCCAAGAGCGCTGCGGAGTTTCAGGACACGAGAGCGAGTCCTGAGCCAGAAGAGTTACTTCTGCAGGAGCCCAAGTACTTAGCTGTCTGAAATCCTGCCACTTCCTTCTTCTCCGCATCAGAGCCGTGTGCATTTCACAGGCAAGTGGTCATCGCTTCATGCATCCTGGCTTCCTGCCTGTTCGCCGCCAGCAAGCAGTGAGCGGCTAAGTATCTTCAGAATCATCATTTCAAGACATGATTTTAATTAATAACTGAAGACTTATTAATCATTAATAGCAACTGAAGATAAAGTATTCCATAAGCAGGTAGTTGGCCTTAATTGATTTCTAAAAACTGCCTTGTAGAGGATTTGGAGACTACATTACCCTGCACAGTAATCGCTAAGTAATTTGCTGGTTTCTGAACACCTCGAAGGCTTCTTGTAGCTTCCTCTGTTTACCGCTGGCTGTCTGCACCCTTCCTTAAAATATCGCAGGCTCCTCTGATTCTGGAATCATTCCCACATCACTTCTGTACTCTTGTAAAGTAAGTGTTGTCTCCCTTCTTCGTTCCAAAAAAATTTTAAAAAGAAAGAAATTGGAAGTTGTAAACGGATGATAGATGAAACGTAGAGGGATCCAGGGCCAGCTGGCTTTGGATTGTTCAGGAAAGTCTTCTATGTGAGGGACCGGAAATGTCTGATCCTGTCACGTGTAGTCTTTATGTAGGAAAGGCTGATGGGGCCAGTGTGCCTGGGAGGCCTTGACTCCTGTGCAGGGAGCTAGACGTTCAAGACTGTCTCTGTCCATCGGGCACGAGACAGGACTCCAGTGTGCACGTGGAGGTGCCTGGAGAGTTCAGGCTAAGAACATTAGATTCAGTCAGATGAGAACCCAAATCACAGATCTGAATAATTTTTTAAAAGATGAATGGACTGTCTTTGTATTCAATTTTCCAAAACTCTTCCCTTGGATAAATTAGGTAGAGAAGTATATTTGCAATCTCTTGAATGTTAACAGGAAGCTTTTCCGGCAGGCTGACTGAAAAATCATAAATAGTCCAGATTGTGTTTAGGAAACATCTCCATTCCTTTGATTTCGGTTACACTTCTTGTTATAAAGGCTCCACTGACTTGAAATCTTTCAAATGGGGCTTGAAATCACTTTGAGTTCATAGGCATGGAGCTTGAATACAGCCCTGGAGAGTGTGACTGGCGTGTCCCCTCCGCCTCAGTGGAGCAGAGTGACAGCGGTTCTTGTCAAAGGCTGAAACGTCAGGATGGGCGTTTACAAAGTCCCCCCTTCCCAGGAGCACAGGCAAACACGCAAGTGGAAAGACCGACACAGCTAATCAAGTTACAGGAGGTCTATGTACAAGCAGTTTTCGTGCAAGTTAACCCAAGCTACCCCATAATCATTGCAGGAGTGAAGACTTCTCGTCTCACCAATGAGTATGTTGAAGAACATTTGTATGAGTTGCGATAGACGGCCAGGAGCCTCTGGGCGTAATGCAGCACACGTTTATTCTCTGTGCTTCTGTGGGTCAGGAGTCCACACCCAGCTTAGCTGGGTTCTCAGCAAGGCTGCATCTAAGACCCCAGCGAGGTCTGCAGTCTTGCTGGGACTCTGGACCGAGGAGGGGGCTATGCCCGATCGCCTTCAGCTTGCCCTGGAATTCATCTCCTCGCAGTTGGCAGAGTGAGGATCCCATTTTCTTGGTGGCTGTAAGCTTGAGGTCCTTGCAGGCTGATGACGGAGTTTGCCTCAGTTCCTCTAGGCCACGGCCAGTCCTTGCTCTGCGGACCCACTAGTAAAGCTGGCAGCTTCATCAACACCCACAGCAGAAGGAATGTGAGTCTCTTAATGGGTTACGATTCCATGTACTGAGGTCACATATGGAAATCACATATTCCCATCACCTTTGCCATATACTGTTGGTGACTACAAGTCATAAGCCCCAACCTCAAGAAAGTGGGCAGGGAATGGCACAAGGACATGAACACCAGGAGGTGGGGGCAGGGAGTAATAAGACACACACTTTTTTAAATGTTTATTTATTTTTGAGAGAGAGAGAGAGAGAGAGACAGAGCACAAGCAGGGGAGGGGCAGAGAGAGAGGGAGACACAGAATCCAAAGCAGGCTCCAGGCTCCAAGCTGTCAGCACAGAGCACGACATGGAGCTTGAACTCACTGACCATGAGATCATGACCTGAGCCAAAGTCAGGTCTTAACTGACTGAGCCACCTGAGTGCCCAAACTTTTATTTATTTAAAAAAAGATTTTTTTTAAATGAGGACACAGCTTTGTAGTCTGCCTGCCACAGGTAACAGCAACTTTCCTTTCTCGGAAGCACAGTAATTATTACGGCACCTCCGTCATCTAGGGCTGCACTGGCCGGTATCTAGAGCTTTGTTGTCCAATATCGTAACCGCTAGCCATACGTTAGTATCTAAATTTAAATTGATGTTAACTGAAATTAAATTGAAAACTCAGTTATCTGATCACACCTGTCACAGTTAAAATGCTCGGTAACCACATGGGGTCAGTGGTTAACGTATTCAACAGCGCAGATCAAATACATTCCCACCGTCACAGAGGATTCTGTCGGGAAACCGTGGCCCAGAGTGACTTTCAAGTTCGCCCCTTTGTTTATGGTTCTTGACGGATGACATTGGTGTTCACAACTTATAAATGTTCTTCGCATTCTATTTCTTGTTTTTTCGCTCTCTATCCAGTTGTTTTCTGAATATAATTAAGAATGAAATTTTCTATCCAATTTAAGTGTATAATAAAGAGCATCTAAAATAATGAAAATAAATAAAAATATGTTTAATATAGCAAGACACTACCAGCTGTGCACTGTTAATATATTTGGGTAGAATGATTATAAATTCCATGATGTTACAGTTCAATTACAAGTTTAATCCTCTTGATTTTCTGTCAGTGTGACACATATTAACATATATTCAAATCCTTCCTTCATCCCCTCCCCTTCCCTCCTTCCATCTGTCCTTCCCTTTCTTCCCATCTTCTTGCCTTCCTTTCACCCCTACGAAAATATTTATGCAAGACGTACCCTATGCCAGGCTCGATTGCAGATGGTTGGGGCATATCAGAGAACAAACGTGTGCATTCCAGTGATACTCACAATATTTTCCTGAAACTCAAACTTTGCCACACAAGCCTATGATGGGAATTGACGAAATCTAACAAAGTAAACTTCCTTTTGTCTGTGGCCATTCCAGCTTGCCAGACATGCAGGACTCCCCGCCAAAGATGATACCTTCCAGGGTATGTTTATGGCTGCTTGGTCTGGCCTGGATGGGACAGGTCAACCTCATTTCTAATGTTGTCCTCATTATAAGTGAGCAAAACCAAAACCAAGGTAAAACAAGCAAAGAAATGAAAACAAAGTAACACCCAAAGAGAGTCAATTTCTCAGGGTGCCAGTTGGTTAAGGGTCGGACTCAGTTTCTGCTCAGGTCACGATCTCATGGTTCCTGAGTTCAAGCCCTGTACCGGGCTCTGTGCTGACAGTGAGGAGCCTGCTTGGGATTCTCTCTCTTTCTTCTCTCTCTGCCCTACCCCTGCTCATGCTCGCCCTCTCTCTCTCTCTCTCTCTCTCTCTCTCTCTCTCTCTCTCTCTC
>NC_043712.1:85819521-85845642 GCF_006229205.1 Suricata suricatta
TACTTTTAAATGTTTCTTGCCATCTTGTGATTTTTTTTGTGAATGGAAATATAATTTTGAGATACAGGGAAAGGCCATCCCAGAATACAGATGCAGGGATATGTCCCTGAAAGATCAGAAGTGCTTTAATCACGAAGACTGCTGTGGGTCCTGACTGCTTTTATTGATTAACTGGTGAAATGATCAATTAAGTTACTCAAGTCAAAATAATTTTACTTATAAAACCATTGATTAGGTAGATCACTGTACCCCCCCCCAAAGACCTAAAGGTTAAATAAGATGTTCATTCTGTGTGACATGATAAGGAAACAATAATATATTGGGCAAGGGTAGACTACTGTAGGGGAATTTGCCGATTTCTATAGCTTTAGTTATCACAGTATTCTTGGTGAGGAAAAAGTACTTTTTGAGGATAAACAATCTCCACCTCTCCCTACCCCACATAATAAAAGCCATATCACCTTCATTTCCATAGAAATTTCCATACTCAAGACCCAGGGTTGGGTTTTTTTTTTTTTATATCCACTATTTTCCAATTAGAAATGCATGCAATCTTATTAGGTACCTATAGCCTCCAATTAGCTGTGTGTGCCAATCACTTAGATAAGCACGTCCCCCAAGGAGATATGCGTGCCCTCTAGTTAGAGACCTGTATCTACCAATTCAATATGCATGTCCTCCCACCAGACCAGCATGGCCTTCTGTTAGAAATGCAAGCCCTCCAATTAGAATGATCTGTCCTCTAATTATATATGTTGGCCTGTCTGTTAGATCTGCACACCCTCTGATATGGTAGATCTACCCCACAGTAGGGTGTGTCTCACCTTCTATTAGACTGGCATGTCTCACAAAGTCAGATTGTAAAGCAAAAACACGAGTGTGGCACACACAGAGACTTGAACAACCCCAGTAAAGGACCAAAGATATCAGAAATCTTGATATTGCTGCTGAGTTTTATCACAGCCCTTGATCTGTCTGCTAAGATCTGTCAGAGGCAAAAATTCTTCCATATGATGGCACTCAGAGGCTTTAACAATGTAAGATTATAGGTACTGGAGTTACATATGAAGGAAAAAGTAAATCGTCTAACAAATAATGTTACCTACCACTTGCAGTATTTAGTAGAAATATCCCTCAGTTTCTGGTGTGTAGGTGACTTTTTTCTGGGGTATCTGTGGGCCTTGTGATTTCTGCAGGCCCCAGGAACTCGTGCTTTTGTGGGCCCCTTCCTTGGCAAAAAATACTAGAATTTACATTTTGCGAGTATATTGATTTCAAGACTTACATAATCAAGTCTGAATTATTTTTATTTTTCTTGAATATCTGCTTATCTGTCAATTTTCCATAGAATTTACCTCTATCAAAGTCTTAGGGCTGCTCCAAGCAATTAGCACAAAATTGGTGGCTGAAAACAATAGAACTTTTGCATATTTCTAAAGACTAGAAAGCCTAAAATCAGGGTGTTGGTAGACCTCACTTTGTCCGAAACTCCAGGGGAGGGTCGCTCTTTGCTTCTTCTGGCTTCTGGTGTCTCACCATCATCCTAATCTCTGCCTCTGTGCTCATACAGTCTTCCTTGCTGTCTCTGTGTGCCCTTTTCTATCTCTTACAAGGACACGCTCATTGGATTGAGACTCCAACTCAACCCAGTACGATATCATCTCCATCCTTACCTTAATTACATTAACAAAGATCTTATTCCCAATAAGGTCTTATTCTGAGATTCTGGGTGGACTCGAATAGTGGGGAGACACTACCGAACCCACCACATTGCACAAATGTGTTTTTACCCTTATGATTTTAGATGATGGTATGGTTTTATTTATTTATTTCTCTTTTTTGTGTGTGACTGGTGGGGGTGGCTTACAATCAAAATGGAAGCACTACATGGCAATGAGAAAGAATGAAATCTGGCCATTTGTAGGAAAGTGGATGGACCTCGAGGGTGTCATGCTAAGCGAAATAAGTCAGGTGGAGAAGGACAGATACCATATGTTTGCACTCATAGGTCTAACAGGAGAACAGGAGAAACCTAATGGAGGACCATGGGGAGGGGAAGAGGGAAAGAGAGTTGGGGAGAGAGAGGGATGCAAAACTTGAGAGACTATTGAATGCTGAAAATGAACTGAGGGTTGAAGGGGAAGGGGGAGGGGGGAAAGAGGTGGTGGTGATGGTGGAGGGCACTTGTGGGGAAGAGCACTGGGTGTTGTATGGAAACCAATTTGACAATAATATATTTTTAAAAAATGGAAGCAATACAGTGAAATTTTAATCATATAGGAATCTGTGCTCTGGTACATTACTTGCCACTAATGTAAATGAGTTTATTTTCCTCGTGGCCAATTTTTTCATTTAGCTAGAGGTGATCACTTCCATCCATGTGTCCCTCCCCTCTCACTTTTCAACCTCCTTCATGTGACTCAGTTCTGAGACCTCCTCCATCTTGGTCATTGTCCCCACTGTTCCTTTGTCTTTGGGAGTACAGATCCCTCAGCGAGATATGACCAGTGCTGCATAGACAGGATTCGACCCCCAATGCCAAGTGCAGCAGTGGTCCTGTGTGCATCTTCCTCCTGTGTGAGTTTGCTGTGGAGGCGTTTCCTAGGTCAAGTTCACATACTCTGATTGCATCGTGTGTTTAACACTTACTATTTCAGACCCACGTATATAATAAGGATGTGTGTTCACAGACTCTTATCATGAGGGAGACATTTTCCCAGTTGCCTGATGTGGTGTGTGATTGTGCACATTTATGTATAAGACATGCCCAAAATGCTTCCGAGTGCAAATGTGAACCTGATTTGGAGTCCCTGTCTCTCTTTTACTCCCCTTGCTTTTTGCATCCGCTACATTCAGCCCTCCCACTGATGGCCTGTGGCCCGTGTCATCGCCCACTGAAGCCGGAGGTCCCATGTAGAGGGCTCACTGAGAACCCGCTCCCGGTACAGGAGCCATTCCTTCTTCTCATCTCAAAATTCCTGCGAACCTGGGCAGCTCGGTTGGTTGAGCGTCTGAGGTTGACTTGGGTCATAATCTCGCAGTTCATGAGTTCAAACCCTGAGTCAGGTTCCCCACTGCCAGCGCAGAGTCTGCTTTGGGTCCTCTGTCCCCTTCTCTCTTTCTGCCCCTCCCCTGCTGGCACTCTCTCTCTCTCTGTCTCTCAAAAATAAATAAACATTAAAAAAAAATTCCTGCATCCCGTTGTCTTTGATCACCATAAGATAATTAACGTGCTCATGGCACAAAGTAAACTGAGTTAATAAGTCAGTGTTACTAACAGCTTAATGTTCGACTCCTCAGAATATATCTCTTTTGTATCAGTGGTCAGTCACTTCACTTTCCAACAGGTCATGGGGATATTCTAGATGGTGTTGCAACTCTGATGCGCGAAATATAAGTGGCCCCACCACGGAGACTCAGCTGAACATATTGTCATGATTTCTTCTAAATCAACCGAGCTATTTTCCATAACTTGCATGATGGGCTGTGTCAGCAAGACAGAAAGGTGATTGTTCCGTGAATACCAATGTAAAGGATCAGGATTATAATTCAGTCTTTTAAAAACTCCACAATGAATATTTATCTCTCAAATATTCACTTGCCTTGACACACCTCATAATTGACTCTAAAGCAAAGTATAAGAAGGAAATTGCTTGAAAGATAATTTAAAAAGAAAATATTAGCAAAGAAGCTCTGTTATCAGGGAAAAGGCTAATGTATAGTGTCACTTTCTTGACAACTGGATTTGAAGAATCAGATATTTTTAATAAGTTTCTTATTCTATCACACACAAAACATCTAGAAAAAAATGTATCAGAGAAACCTAACAATAGCTCGTGATTTGTGTTTTTAGCCTTGGAAACTGTCTTGCTACAATGTGCAGCTTATGTTTGGCTAAAGTGAGATTATACATAGTATTCATGGCCTGCAGAAGCTTCCGTCTGTGTAAATTGACTAAGTATAATTATTAGAGTAGATGACTGGCTGAATATTAAGTGATCTGATTTGAATTAACCATTTAGTTAAATGGTGATAGATCCTGTTAATAAATGAATTCTAACGGTTGGTAAAGACAGCAAATACTATTCATAGGGGTATTGTATAGAAACAAACTTATTGACATTGATAAACCTAACGGGAATGATCAAGGTTAAACTGGATTGTTTTCAAAGTTGGATTTTATTATATGTATTTTATACAGCATATATATGTATATAGCATATGTAAACATAAACATAAACACACTGTATACATGTATATATAAAATATATACATATGTATCCTTCTATAAAGTACTGTGCATACTGCTGCTAACATCATTTTATTCAGATTAATTGCCCTAAATCTGGGAATGCCTAGTGTTCCATCAGTTGTTCAATATTGAATGAATTAATAAATTTCTAATTTAGGTTTATAGGTACTTTTCTCCATTTATCTAATACCAAGTCTGGAAAAAATGGTACAAAAAATAAATTTAAAATGTTTTCACATTTTAGGGGCACCTGGGTGATTCAGTTCGTTAAGCATTCAGTTTCAGCTCAGGTCATGATGTCACGTTCGTGGGTTCGAGCCCCGCTTCGGGCTCTGTGCTGACAGGTCAGAGCCTGGAGCCTGCTTCGGATGCTGTGTGTCTCTCTTTCTCTGCCCCTACCCCCCATTGGGCATGCTCTCTCTCACTCTCTCTCTCAGAATAAATAAATGAACATTAAAAAAAAGAATTCTCCAAGTTGGACAGATATCAATAGTATTATTGTAACTAGTCACAGCAAGTAGAAACTGTAAAAGAAAAAGGATCTTTTCAAAGCAGAGACAACATATTTGTGACCATGTTTGTAACAATGTAGCAAAATAGTAAAGATTCAGGAAAAACACATGAGTAAGTGCAGTGAATGACTTGGGTGATTCAAAGGTATAAAGACAAAGTAATTTCAAAGTAACCTATAAATCTAACATCACCAATTTCAAACTAACCTATAAATCTAACATCACCCTAACAAAATTTCATGATAATATTTATTTAACAAAGGTTTTAGCAACATTTAGAAAATTCCGATAGAAGGACCAGAATTACAGGGGCTCCAGAGGGGCTCAATGGGTGAAGCTCATGACTCTTGGTTTCGGCTCAGGTCATGATCTCACAGTTTTGTGAGTTCGAGCCTTGCATTGGGCTCTGTGCTGGCAGCGTGAGGCCCGTTTGGAATTCTCTCTCTCTCTCTGCCCCTCTGCCACTCATGCTGGATCCGTCTCTATCAAAATACATAAACTTAAAACATTTTTAAAGGAACAAGAAGTGTGTGTATATATAGACATATATAGAGAGAAGCATATATAAGTATATATGTGTGTGTATGTGATATATATGTGTGTATGTATACATACATACACATATATATATGTAAATAATATGCATATTTATTTAAGGTTCTGCTAAAAGAGTTTGACCTTAGCGGAATATATGAACACCGACCCAGTGGCAACACTTCTTTTGTCTGGGGCAAAACAAAATTGTGATACCATAATACGTATTAGTTTCAAGACCATTTTCAAAGGAAGGAATCTGGGCTCTCTGAAAGACCCCCTGCCTAAGCCATCACTGGCCTCTGGTTTAAAAAGCAAAATTAAAAAAAAAAAAGCCTCATCTCGAATTTCGCCAGTGTGTTGCCTTTCCTCAAGACACAGATAACTAGCTGGAATTGAGTGGAAATAATTTCCTTGTGTTTCCCAAGGCGCCGTATGAAGAATTAAGCCGTGCTTACCCAAACTCTGTCACACTGTTGTCCACACTACCTCCCCTCGGGTTTTCAGAACACATTAAAAATTAACAATGAAATAGCTTAACATTTGGCCTTCGATCTGGAAACAGGGCAGGACTGGTAGGGACTGTGGCTAACAGGATAGTCTATCTTCCCTACGGAGGTGGAAACACTCTCAGTATGAGAAAATTGTTTGCTATGGGGAATATTCATTTATTCATCAAATAAATATTTACTGAGTAAATACTGTAAGGCCGTTGCTGTCTAGGGTTCAGAAAACACTGATCCAAACAAAATTGCTGTCTTAGGTGTGACCTTCCAGTGGAGACACACAGGCATCGAGCAAACACGGGAAAATGTCCAATGCACCAGGAGGGCCATGGGCATGAGCTTGCTATTTTTTCTGCAAGACAGTGGTGGAGGTCCTTAATGATAAGATAACCTTTGAGCATAGAGATGAGCCAAGGAGGGCATTCTGTTCAGTTTTTTGAGATGAGTGCATACTCAGGAAAGGCAAGCAGTGAGTTTTGGGGCAAAGTCTGCAAATATTTAAATGAGAAAAATATTCGAAAACATAGTTGGACCAATGCCAACATGGTCCTGGACAGAATCTGGCATTCACATGGTCATTTTCCAATCTCCACCTCTCTGAACCCTCTAATATCCCCTCTCTAGGCTGTGAGCCCTGTTTATCAGCAACTCAAGGGTCTGAGTCTCCAGGACTGTCTGATTCTGGGGCTTTCTTAAGTCACCATCACCTCTGGATCCAGGTCTCCCCATTTCAAAAACAATAGGATTACAGCCTATAATGGTACAATGCTATGTTTGTATGGATATAAACTATGATGACAATTGAATAGCACAGTTCATTTTAAAAGGCATAATCTTTTTAGCATGAGTGTTTCATTCATAACTGAACAAAAAATCATGGGGACGGAATCTCAAACCAATATCCGCCTTTCTCCTACATCAGGTGATGATAAGCGAACTCCTTCTGGCACCTGCTATAAACCCTTCAAAGTAGCAAAGAGAGAAAGACTGACCCACGAGACTGAAATGTCAAGTCTCAGGTCTGGAGAGAGAGGCACAAAACTTGGCCTCACTACACAATCAAACAATCAAACTAGGGTTTCATTGGCCAACAAGGCTCTTGGAGGAGCCTCTGCATTAGGACAGATTCTTAACCGTCAAGAGTTAAGCTGAGTCACAGACGTGACACAACAGGAAATCTGAGAAAGCTGGGGTTTGCTAACTAGAAGAAAGAAATTGTCTATGTCTTCCAAATCCTGACCATCAGGCACCAGGCGGCAAACTGGCGTCCTGATATCTATTTATACACTGCATGTGTTATCACTATACTGGTAAATTAGGTGATACGTTTGCCTTATATCAAATCACTAAGTTTTGTATTAGAGTGATATACTCGTAATGCTTTGCTTATCAAACCAGAAAATTCATCACACGAAGTCCATTTTTCACATCAAGTCTGAATTTTTTTTTTTTCCCCAGGCAGCCAGCCTAGTCCATGTTAATGCATTTCCCTTAGACATCACTGCCAAGCTAGAAAATCAGAGCACACCCTCCATGGGCACTGAGCACATCGTGGTAATGGCTTTTGAAGACGATTTATTTTTCACAAAGTTGAAATCCTTGTTACAAAAACGTGTGTTCTAGGACACTAAAGATGTTTATCTAAAATTGCACACAATGGTTGTCTATTTATCCAGGACGAAAGGCCAGGTGCTTTCCTTAAACAACTCTTGAATAAAAAACAAGTAAGGGTTTAAGTCTAATATGAGGGCCTAACATTAAATGTATAATATACATTGTCACAGAAAAATGACTTTATTCCACGCTATCTCCTGATACAGAAATATAAGTTTAAGGAAACTTGCATTTCATGTTATTGAATTCTTCATATTTTTACTTTTCTTGAACAAAGTTCTCTATATATGCAATTATTTCTTAACCAAAATATATAGCCTCAATTAGAAATAATCAATAATGAGTTATGGATTTACCTTTAGAATAAATCCATCCAGAACCCAATAAAAAATGCTTTTATCCATGGCAATGTTTTTCTTTTTTGCTTTTTCTAAATTGCTTCATATGCAATTATTGAAATGTCTGCAGCTTTGATTAGATAGATAAATAGATAGATGATAGAGATAAATGATTGATAGATAAAGATAGGTGATATAAATAGATGATAGCAGATGGATGGATGGATGGGTGGATGATAGAGATAGATAGATGATAGATAGATAGATAGATAGATAGATAGATAGATAGACAGATGATAGACAATGGTAGGTAGGTGATAAGTAGATCTATCTATCTATCTTTTACCATCACCTATCTATCTACGTACAATTGAACTTCACCCAGTTGGGCTGAGGTCTTGGTTTGCTTGGAAGAGCAAGAACACCAGGAATGTTACTGGAGGAAGGGAAGAGAGATGTTAGGAAACATCTTGTTCTCCGGAATGCAAAGGAAGACTCCTGAAGGAATTCCCTGGACCTCTGGTTCCCAGGCAACGGACAGGCTGAGCTCACCAACCCAGCCTCAGCGGCAGCTCATCAAACAAGCATTGTCCCAAACTTTACCAAGTTTTTTACCTATAGTTTTGACTGGCCGGTTACCATTTCTCCTTCTTAAGAGCATATTAAGGAACATTTGATTTGTCACTGCTCCCTGACCCTGACTCTGGAGATCTAAGAAGGGAAAAAGAGCTAGAGCACAGAAATATATTCATGATTATTGAATAGGATGAATGCTTAAGACTATCTTTTTATTAGTATATTCTTACTCATCAGAATGCATTCATAGGGCAGTCTTCCTACTCAAGAGCATACTTGAGGAGACATATATATGTAAAAGAAAGTGTTCTTTGAGACTACATTCCTGGCGTATACATTATCTGTGAATAGGCCTATCATAAGCATTCATCAGTGAGAAGAATACATCCATGGGAAGACTCTATTAAGAAGAACTGATCTCATTCATGAACACATTCACACGAATGCACTTCTCTTCTGATGCCCCATCAGTCTGCCCCCTTTTCGGCCTCCAGCTGCCGCAGCAGGGAGCAGCTACAAGTAAGCTGGGCATTCTTTAACGGGCTCTTATGAAGAGAACCTGAAAGTAAGTCCACCTCCAATAGTGAAAAGAAACACATTAGGACAATGAGTCATTCAGCAGATCGGCCCCTATGTGAACCGGATTTGTCTGGTGGCTTGCTTATGAGCACGTGGGACTTGCTGCCACAGGACCTGCCATGGCAGGAAGAGATGACTCCAAAGCAGAGACTGGGGACATTTGGCCAGATGGAGAAATGGCAAAGTCTCACGGGTCTGAAATCAGGGAAAGAGGGAAAGGTAAGCTGAATCAGGAGGGATCTATGGCTGCCACTGCCCAGGGATGTTTTGCCATGAAACCCCGACCCCCCAAGGCATCCAGTGACCAGGCCATGTCCAGGGGACACCCAGGACACTGTGACACTGGAGTCCCCTCCCCACATCCACAAGCCCAGTAATGTAGGGAAGATCTCCATTCCTGCCTCAAACACCCAGCTGAGAAAAGGAGGGAAGGAGACTGCCGTGAGTCCAAACATGACCTCACTGCCCTCCCTCTGTCCTCGGAAGAGTAGATGGGGAAGGATGGCTTCACCTTTCTGCTACCAACTTTGACCATTTGTTTACTGATGTTTTGTTTTATTTTGTTTTATTTTGATTTAGAGAGGGCGAGAGGGAGAGAGAGAGAGTGTATGAGTGGGCAGGTGGGGAAAAGGGGCAGAGGGCTCAGCATGGAACCTGACACGGGGCTCTATCCCATGACCCTGGGAGCATGACCTGAGCTGAAATCAAGAGTTGGACACTCAACTGACTGAGCCACCCAAGCACCCCTAGTTACTGACGTTTTTGATTGGACTAACTTTTGGATTTTTAGCCAACCTCACTCATGGAGTCCAAGATGTCAAATCCGTATTAGGCAAACAGAGGACTGAGTTCATTCAGTGAGCCTCCCACACAAGCTTATCTGGAAACCTCTGTGATTCTGCCACAATGCCACATACTTCTCCAAATGGGAGAGAAGTCTCTGAGAGCAGAATATGAATCACTGCTCTTCATGGCCCTTCATTGTTACATTTTGCAATTGCCCTGTTTCCTTCCAAGTCCAGGCTATAAACATTGAAATGAGTTTGAGATGATTTAATCACATTAAGTGACGTTTGTGCAGATTATCTGCCGAGTTGGAGGTTAAAACTGTCTTTTATATCCTGCAGGTAGTCATAGTCAGAGGCATACTTTTTAAATTATTGAACTTGACATTTTCTTTCTTGTGGGTTTTCTTTGCCACGATACTTCTTGGCATTTGGGGTCAAAGAAAGTTTTCGAGAAGTATTATTCATCGTTATGTGATACTAAATTGGGAAGATGCTTTGGAAAATTGATCAAAGACATTAAAAAAATAATCAAGTGAACACTTGGCACCCCACCCACACTTCCTTACACACGATCAACACGTCCGCTCTGTGGGGCCATGTGCACATTTTCACACTACTGCTAAGCACTCAATGGCTCATGCCAAGATCAGGGTTTTCTTGGAAAATGTAATTGTATATCAACACTGTCATTTTCACTTGAACCTGGTTCCACATTAACAAAACATGGCTTCTGTGGCAGTAATAGAAGGGACAAGTTATCTACAGCGGCAAGACCGGTTTCATGTGGCTCTGTCTCTGGCCACATCAACCAGCAGTAAATTTTCATGGTATTGCACCCTCTTTGTTCTTTTTTGCTTAAGGATATAACCAACCAAGCCCTAGTTGAGTCTGAACTCTTAAATACTCAGTTTAAATCACCCGGGGTGAGTTCTTTTGAAATTTATTCTTATATTACATGTTCAATAATTGCCATGTTATTTTTAAGAAATATGAATTCTCAGATGTGACACAACATGAAATAGTCTGTGTAGAAAAGGATCTTAGCCACAGGAGTAAATATTTCTCATTATAGCATCTGTAGAAAAAGTCATTACTACTAAGTTTCTGAACAAAAAGCTAACTATCCTGTATTATAGGATATTATTGCTAATTATATTATCCTATAATGTATTGTATGCATCAATATTTACAGGGGTTGCATAAAGCAACGTATAGTCACATGCATTTAACGTCTTTTCAAAATAAGCCACTTCAAATTAAAATTCATCTAGGTACATGGCTGGTACTCAAAAACAATCACTTTCCTTAAGTCTTGAATTTCTAAAAACAGTATTCGAAGTTTGAAATGCATCCTGAAGCTTAGTCTGAATGTTATTAAATGAAACAAATGTGCCATGAACAGGAAGTATAGGATGTTTGTTCATGTGTCAAAGGCAGCTGGTAGGACACGCGTGTGGATTTCCTACCCGCGTTTCTATTCATTCACCACGTGGTATGTAATGCTATGAAAGAAAATCTTTTCATCTTATTGCCTTAAACCCGTTCATCTGTTTACTCACTGATGGATGAATGTAGCTATTTTCACTTACTTGTAACCATAAAGACGCCTCCAGTGTTTACACCAGTAGAATGCACCTACTTAGCCCAGAATTCCATTTACAAGGACGTCCTTGCTCTCCCCTTTATGGATATTCCCTTTGTGGAGGGATAACTATTGTTTTAAGAAAGGCACAGCTCTCATAGAAATACAAAATGAAAATGTGGTGGAATTTTCATTTATCTCATTAGTTCATGGAGGAGCCAGTAAGATGTAGTAACCAATTATAAAAGAATCCGAAGATCAGGCAACGGGAAAGGCTAGTAAGAATGCTGAAAGGAGGTTGCTTAAGAGCTGGAGCAGCGGCTGCTTTTACAAGGGGAAGGGAGACCAGTGGCATTTCCACCTGACCGCTCCTTTGTCTGCATGTGAACGAGAATCGTTTGCTTTGCTGGTTGCTTTGCTGGACGTTATCTAAGATTCACAGAATGTGGGGGTCACTCAGGAGCCTGGAGCAGAGGAGGCAGCTGAGGGAGGGGCACTCAGGAACTCAGGTCCAAGTCGTTTTGTTGTGCCCAAGTTTGTAAAATCGTCCCAAATCACCCCAAAACAAGCACCAGAGACTGCTAGGGAGACCGAGTCACGCCTGCAAAAGCAAAGGGCCCTTATTACAAGCTTAAGCTCGGGCTCACAGTCTCCAGCCGACCTGCTGACCACGTGGAGAGAGCCCGAACAAAGGCCGGGCAGGGCCTTTTATGCCTTTGGGAGGGGGCGTTACAGGAAATGATGACAGGTGTCCAGTGATCCAATCCCTGCCCCCCATCAATACTGGCAGTTGTGGGAGCCAATCACACCATCCAGAGCACTGACCAATCAGAGTGGGCCCAGGACACCCTACATGGGGCATGACTAGGCCCGCCTCTAGAAAGGTCAAAGGTAACGCCGGCCTCCCCCGAATGGGCGCCGCAGGAGTTGTCCCTCCTTAATGCGCGCCCTTTCAAGAGAAGCGGGCACCTTCCCCTTTAAGTACAGGGGAAGGCTGGATCAGACGTGCGGCGGGCCAGCGACCGACCCCCCCCACCCAGGGCCGCCCTGCGCATCCACCGCGGAGGTGCGCACGACCAGCTCCTGGAAGGCTGGGACCCCGGGGGAAGGCTGGGACGCCCCGGTGGGGAGGGCCGGATTGGACCTGCATCCCTAATCCCTACAGTTTCTAATTTTTCCTGACACTTTGCTCTTGTTACTATTAATTACCATGGAAGCATAAAGAAATTACGTTGTTTGGCTCCTTAAAGAGGTGGTTTAATTCCTAAGGTAAATATCATTCAAATAACTGTGTGTGTGTGTGTGTGTGTGTGTGTGTGTGTGTGTGTGTGTGTTTAAGAGCCTGTCAGACATTCAAATATAAACTGATCTTTTAAGGAAATACACTTCCAGTAAATCTTACAAATTTAAAGTTCGTATCTTTAACAATTCTGTTCTCTTTCGTTGACATTTTTTATGTTACAAAGTACAAATTACTATTAGGTGAAACAATAACTCCCAGATTATAAATCTTACCTTTCGGGGAAAAATGGTGAATCAGAGCTAAAATATGCAAAGGGAAACTATTTTTCATGACTAGTTTTTTTGGTTTAAAGATAGATGGTTTACACTCATATGTATTTAGGGAAGTTGCAGACGGGATGCAGATAAGGCTCACTTTTCTGGTGTGATTAGGTCGTGTTAATTCATACACATGGAAATACACCTGCATTTTTATTGTCGGTGACCCGACGGCCATCTGTATCACTGATGTGTCTCATCTCACAGACCCATTCCTGCTGTGGGTCCACAGTGAGCCTCTAGGTTTGCCATGGACTGATCTCCTTGCCCATTTACCTTTAAATGTGGGAATATCTTGTAAGCTCTGAAAATCCTTTTTAAAATGTTTACTTATTTATTTATTTGAGAGAAAGAGAGAGAATGAGCAGGGGAGGGTCAGAGAGAAAGGGGGTAGAGGATCTGAAGCAGGCTCTGTGTTGGCAGCAGAGAGCCTGATGTGGGGCTCAAGCCCACTTACCTTGAGATCATGACCTCAGCCGAAGTCTGATGCTTGATCGACTGAGTCCCCCAGGGGCCCCATGAAAACACTTAGCACCGCAGCCCACACTGTGAAGGTGGGGGCCCCATGCGCAGGTTCCCCACGGCTGTGGGGTTGGTTAATGTCTCTGAGTCCCCACAAGCCATGTGTAGAATGGATTTTATTACAGAATCATCCTCGTGGATTGCTGTGTCATTAAATGAGATAATCCACGTTAGAAGGTGAAGGGGTTCAGAACAGGTCTCCCCAAAATGTGCCACTTTGGCAAGTGAATTACTTGGTACTGAAGGCAATCAAGACCCAGAAGATTGAAGAGGAACACTTGCCTGTCCCTTAAACTACCTAAAAGAGAACTATGACCAAGAGATAATTTTTTTATCTGAATGATCTACCTGCATAGCAGGATGAACAGTGAGTTACCAACATCTGGTCTTCTTGTCATCCTGTGAGTCACTGCCTCCTCGTGGAAGCGCCCAGCCCCCTCCCGTTCCTTGGCTCCAGATGACACACGTGCCTCAATTGCCCAGTTGACCTTGGGTCCCATTGTCTTTGTGGAGTCCCCATTCATGTGTTTTTTGCATTAGGTTTTCTCCTGCTAATCTGTCCTCTGTTACTTTGGTTATAAGACCGGACAAAGAACCTGGAAGGATAGAGTGACTATTTCCCGCCCTCCCCCAAACAAAGGTTTTCAAAGGTTTTGACATTAATCATTTAAGTATTTTTATTGTGGTTATTACCACTGTCCTCCCAGCTATGACCAGACCATAAAAGATAGTAGAACTCAGACCCACGACCTTTGTACCACATGGACATGGCCTGCTTCTAACCCTAATATGCCTTCCAAACCATCCACAGAAGATGCCTCCTTCTGCTTAGCCGGCCTCTGGGATTTCCATGCTAACAACCTCTGATCGCACCTCCCTAGAACCTCATTTGTTTCCACTACAAAGTTTTCCCATTCTCCCACTTCCTTTGAGCATCTGCCTAGCACAAGGGAAGGTGGCTGACCTTTCTTGAGCAAGGTCAGGTACTGTTTGGTTGTTCCCACTGGGGTGAAGGGTCTCAGATGAATTTGTCTGTTTCTTTTAGCCAGACGGCTTGCCTCTGCCTGTCTCGGGCCATGTCTAATTTACCTTAGCACTTGCCAATCACCACTCAACACAATTTGCCGACTGATAGAATACACACATTACTGAAAGTCCAGAACTCTTCATTTTCAAGTCTGTTTAGTTCCCGAGCTAGGAGTCAAGGGGCAATTGGCCTGTTCTACCTAATGGAGGTGAAAAGAAGGGAAAAGGAAGAAAAAACAAACTAGGAAAGGAAAAGATTGGTTCTGGGGATGGAATGGATGGGAGGCGGTGGTCAATGTGTCTGTGACTTGCTAGCTGGACTTCGGGTGAGGTGAGGCCAGAAGCATTAGCCCTTTGGGGTCTTCTGCAAGGCAAGCGATAAACATTGAGTGCAAGCCCTGGGAGAGGCTGGTGCAAGTAGGTGCCTCAAACTTAGGCCTCTTGGCCTCCAAGTGACTGTCTCTGCATGTGTTGATGGCAGAGGTGGGCTTTGTGAAACCAACATCCCCCTTGTGGCTGACAGAGCTCTGGGGTGAGGAGCTGTTAAAAGTTAAACTGAGGCGTATTAAAACATTTGAGAGTTTATTTGAGCAAAAATCAATTCGAATCGGAAAGCACGCCGTGTTGCCGGCACAAAGGAGCTTCCCAGAGCTGTACAAAATGAAAGACTTTCAGGGGCAGAAGGCAACAGACACTTTGTCTCAACTTGTTTACTCTGCAAACAAGACACTGGCTATTGTAGGCGGACTTTCCATTAGGGGATGACAGGGGTCCACCAGGTCGATGACCTAACGCGTGCCCCTCGGGTGATTCCTGACTGGCTGGTTTAAGATTCCGTTTCCAGGAGACACAACATTGTATTTAAGTCTTGCTTTGCCGATATGGGGCTTAGAATACACAAACCATCCATCTTGGACCCGTTGTCTCACTTTCAACAGAACATTGGAAATCTGGGACCCTGCTGAAAATATCCCAGGCGGGTAAGAAGAGGTGCCGTACCATGAGCCAAAGGTGACAAGCAGCTTGTTGATGCCACATAACTCTTTCTGGGATGCTATATTTGGAGTTAAGGTGCTGCCACTCTTTTTTCTTCATCTAGAGCGCTCATTACCCTTTACCCAATGTCTTGCAGGCAATATTCAAACGTGTCCTTGTGTTATCTCAAACGCAGAATATTCATCTGTGGCCTAGGGTATTAGGGATTAGGAAATTAAATTAAGCTCCTATGAATCCCAACTCCTCACTTGTAATTGTTCTAGCTGGCCTTATCCTTGCTTCCTCCCTGTTGATAATGACAATTCTAGAGCTCAGCGCAAGGTTGTCACCTGCTTTGGGACAACTTTGTTTTCCTTTGTATCAACTGGGTTGTTTAATTACTCCGTACTAAGTCTACAAACGCAATTCTTCGGGACAATAAAGAGAAGCACACAAAAAAAGGAGACCCAATAAAGAGATATCTTTTAAATGCCATTGTCTTGCTTAGGGTTTTATCTCTGGTCTTAATTGCACAGGAAAAGATATGAAAAACACAAGCCAGGGGGCTTATAGGAATCAAGTTGAGCTGTTTCTACACCAAACCTTTTAGCTGCAAAGACTAAGATAAGGTTTCCATTATACCATATATATATTTTTTTTTTGCATGAGGGCTTTTTGCCACAAATCTTTTCAGAATGGCATATAAAAAATAAAATAGAGTGGATTTGTGTATAATGAGGAGCCAAGTCTCCAAGCTCTTAAGTCTCTCCTCTCAGTTGCTCTAGCCAGATGTTCCCAGGGCTGCAAACATGTGTGCCTCCGTGGAAACTTCCGCACTGTTTATGGGGAGCACAGCCCTCCAGGTTATCTGACTCGATTCTGTGTTCACTCTAAGCCTTTTATTGTAACTGAATGCTTTAGGTAACTGAAGCAATGCTAGGTAATTCTCCTCTGTACACGTGCAAATCAGTTCGTTCATGTGAGGATTCCACTGGCTCCCTCACTCTGGTGAAGGGGAGCAAAATACACTACCCCCAAAACATGCTTCCGTGGCATAAGGTTTATGTTGAACTGATTCTTTTTTATTTTTTTAATGTTTATTTACTTTTGAGAGACAGAAAGAGTCAGAGCATAAGGTGGGGGAGGGCAGAGAGAGAGGGAGACACAGAATCTGAAGCAGGTTCCAGGCTCTGAGCTGTCAGCATAGAGCCCGACAGGGGACTCCAATCCAAGAACCATAATTGATGACCTGAGCTGAAGGAGCTGAAGTCGGCTGCCTAACCAGCTAAGCCACCGGGGTGCCCCTGAACTGATTATTTTTAAGAAACTTCAGACACAGGAGAAACACAGAGTCTGAAAACTGAGTACAAGTTATCTTTTTGTAGAAGGTTCTTTTATGTATAAGGGAAATCTTTTGTAAGCTTGTCTCCTGTCTGTACTAGGAAGAGGAGGATGATCAAATCTCTAGAAACTCCTATCAATGGAGAAGGATTGGACTAAACTCTGCATAACAACCATACCCTCATTTGCTGTGCTTTGCCTGATGACCTCCCAGAACTGGCCTCCTCTCCACCCAAAAGCTCTCTTTTGTTTTTCTCTAAATATGGTGCGTTTCAGGTGGTGACTTGGGCCACTAGGGGGAGTTGCTCAGTTTTTCTGTGTCTCCCCCATGTATACAGTAGGCACACAAGTTATTAAACATCCGCTTTTGTTTTTCTCCTCATTTTTTTCCCCTCTGTCTTTTATTTTGGGGGAGGAGATGGTTCTTGCCTAAGAACCTAGAATGGGAGAGAAAAAAATGATTATTTTCCTTCCCTATGGTGTAAAAGCCCGTTGTGCCTCCACCAACAAAGTCATGTCAGAATTCCTGATGTATGAATGTGTCTGTTTTTTTATTCTCCCTTGACCCGGTTGTATCATCTGCCTACTTGACTCATTAGTAGTGAGCTCAATAAAATCTTTAACACATATTTATTTTATATCTGCACTAGATATAGGAGTTGACTCTTTTACCTTTTTTCTTTTTCTAATTATCCTTTAAAACCATTTTATGCCATGTTTTGCTTAGATCTTTGAGGGATTACCTGTGGGACTTTAAAGAATTCTTTGCACTATTTCTTAATTTTTTTCTTAAAAAGTTTTAATCTTCTCTCTTAATTTCTGAGACTTTACGTTTTAATTTTTAACCCAAAGTTAACCAGACTCAAGGTTAAGAGCATCATTGTTGGGACTTTAGACACCAGAGCAAGTTCGGGTGTCCCCAAGGCCACCCTCACTTCAGGACAGGAGGTCACAAATTTGGGAGTCCGCATGACCACCTCCAGGTTTAACAATCCACTAGAATGATTCACTGAAGTTAGGAAAACACTATACTTAAGATCAAGTTTTATTATAGTAAATAGATACAAATGAAAATCATCCAAAGAGGAGATACCCAGGCCAGAGGCTGAGACAGTTCGAATGCAGGAGCTCCCATGATGCCATGAGTCCTAACCTTCTGTGGGCTTGTGGGTGGAAACACCTCCTCACAGCCACCATGACTGTCACTAACCAGGGGACTTTGAAACCAGAACTTTAATTATTTTTATTATTTTATTTTTTTAAATTTTGTTTGGAGCACGTTAGCACAGGAGAGGCAGAGAGAGAGAGAGAGAGAGAGAGAGAGAGAATCCCAAGCAGCACAGAGCCTGATATGGAGTTAGAACCCAACAATCATGAGATCATGATCTGAGCCAAAAGCAAGAGTCAGACACTCAAAGGAATGAACCATCCAGGTGCCCCCAGCCTAGAGCTTTATCAAGACGTCCTTACGTAGGCATGATTGAGTGATTCATTGGCCATGTGGTTGAACTAAGCCTCCGGCCCATCTAGTCAGGCTCATCACCCAGAATCGCCTTCTTAGCCCAAACTGTCGGATGTGGCTGCCGGCATTCACTGCTGAATAGCCAGAAACTCTCATCACTCGGTCAGCTATGAGAGTTAGAGTGTAGCTGAGGACAAAGGCCAGGCCTCTCTTTAAGAGAGGCCAAGTTCCTCACCTCACGTTTGTGCTTGGATCTGTTCTTCTCATCCCTAGTCCTCCGGAGTCCCGGATGATGAGATGAGAGAGAACGCCAGTGCCCTCGATCCTTTCCCGTCTCCCTGACCCCACACTTCCAGCTTCTCACAGCCATACCTTAGCTTTTACAAAAAGTCAACTCTATTTTATAAGTACAAGGTGAATTTTTTTTTTTTTGGTCCAAACTAATTTATCAGTATTAAAACTACGCGTCAACAGTCTTTGTTACAGAGCCTCATCAAATACTTCTGTGTGGATCCCAGCTCATGATGCCTGGGCTGATCAGGGAAAAAAATCCTTCTAGCACTAAGGCAAATTAGGTCTCCACACCTCCCGCCGTGCATTCAAAATCATGCCTCATTTTCCTTTGCCTCACAAGTGGACCACTGTTTTCTCATTCAGCTCTTGTTCCCCTGGGGCTTCTGATGGTTATTTGGTTTCTCTTGTTGATAAAGATTATTGTGCCTTCAACCATCATCAAAAAGATCCAGCCTCTCAATCCCATTTCCTATGTGTATTATCCACTTAGGTCTTAAAGTGGCCCTTCCTGGGGCCCACTCAATCTTCAAGTGGCTTTGCTGCTTTGAAATTTTCTGAGAACTCTGATATTTCAACACATGTTTTCTTCCCCCCCACCCCATTTATTCTTCTCAGAGGTGGATTAGGAAGGGGAGGGTGGCAATTTGTGGCGATCAATTGTCAGAACACAAGAAGCATGGGGATTCCTCAATGATCACTGGTATCTGGAGTGCAGGGCTTAGATAAATTCAGCCTTGTCACTGCAATCTCATAGTTCCCAGATTTGGATTCTTCTTGTTTTTGTTGACCATGAGAGACCCTGAGCAATTCATTCAACTTCATTTTGAAGCTTAACTATTGAATTCATGTTTAAAAATATTTCCCAAGTCTAATTTTAATTTCTTAATTTTTTTCCTTTTTTTTATTGTGTCTTTGGGTGAGAAGATTTTACATATGTGATATTTTCTTGAATCACCTGGAGGATGCTAATTACAATTTCTAATAAAACAATTATTTCTGTTGCCTGAATTATTGATTTTTCCTTAGGGGATTTTTTTTTTGTTTACTTTCCCTACCTTGATATTTCTCTTACATATTTCCTGTGTATCTCTGGTGATCTCGGGTTGCACATTTATTTTTCAAAGTCAAGGTTTAGAGATCACATTGAAAAGAGAGGGCTTGAGGTTACATTTGCCCAGTATAACATGAGATTAAAATGAGATGGGGAGAGGGACCAACACGGGTAATGGGGAGAAAAGGTCCCCAAGAACCCCAGCCCAGACTTGCCATCAAGTGATGATAAGGGAGGTGGCATGCGTGACTGTGCCAAAGGAAAATGTCTTTCCAAGAATTCTCTTCTCAAGGTAGAAGTTGGCCTGGAAACTCTGTGGATGGGTGCTAGGCATAGCAATGATACGGTTTGCTTTAACTTCTATGAGATATCGCTCCTTTGAAAGCCCTATTGGTGAAAACCCAAACCACCCACCAGCCCAGCTGACAGTCTATATTGACATGACCTCACTGTTCCCTTGTTTTCACCAATGTATTTCTAAGAAATTAAACCAGATAAAATCTGCAGTAAACTCTGTTGCTAATTCCAAGAACTTTCCGGAGGACCCCTTGAGCTTTAGGGAGAAGCATCATCTCCACTGTAGCTGTACCTCGAATTCTGGAGGGAGCCATCCCAACCAGGTCCTGCTCATCCCCTCAGTGCGAGGAACTCCCAGGAGTACTCACTGGCTGACCAGCCCCCTTTACACAATCGTCACTGTAAAAACAGTTAACTTCCTTTTGAAGATGGTTTCTGTCACGGGCATAGGTTCTTGCCGAAGAGGAAGACACATGTCTGTGTTTGTTCTGCCATTTTCCACCAGATTGTTCAGCAATGGTGCCAGAGTTTGTGGATTTTTCATAAGCTAGGTTTTACTTGGACGGTAAAAAGGTACATTTAGGTTTATGTTTGAAGATACCATTCAGTATTTGTCTAAACACAGATGTACAGGCTCACACTTTGCCTAGATATTAACAAGTGACTCCACAACTCTTAGGCGGGTCAGTCTCATTGAGTCATCTCCGGGGCTTCTGTGACCTCTGTTTCCCTTTCCTACTTTCTTGTGCCCTGCCGTCTATTTGAGGCTGACCTGTGTGGAGGACAGCAGTGAGTCCCCGTGCCCTCCGGCCAGCGGGGAGCTCTGGCAGGAGAACAGAGAAAGGGAGAGAGTAGTCAAGCTGTCTGTTTTCCTGGCTCCCTTTCAGTGTGCCCCAGCCTACATCCCAAGACAGAAGCTCACATTGCCCTCAAGGTGGCCTGTTCGGTGGATTCTTCCTCCTTCCAAATTCTGGTAATCTCTCTCTTTCCATGTGCCTTCCGACCTGAGGGGTGGTTACAGGTCTGTGGCTGCCAGCCCTGGGTCCCTGTACTGTCCTCTTCTGTGGCTTCCCTGAAACCTGCCCACACTTCATAATTGGGCCCTTTAATAAGTCAACTCTGCTCGAAGAGTCCTCCCTGGTGAGTGCCATCTGTTTCCTGTTGTTCACCCGACTCCGACAGCAGCCTGGCTCAGGGTAAAAAAAAAATATCAGTTTTCTGCACGATGAGAAAGTCATGCCTTTGGGACTGGCTGGGTGATACGTGTAACTCATTCATTAGATAATTACAGCGCCTTTGCTCAATGCAGCGTTAGACTATTTTCCGGGTGTCCTTGTGTTTATTGTTTATTCAACTTTGGTGACATATCAGTGCTAGTCTAGCGCACTTACGTTCACTATAAAGGGACGATTCTTAAGTATCTCAATATTTAAATGAAGGGCCATCACTTGTACTATTTACAGAGTGAATTTTTTTTTTTTGCCATTTTATGTTTTCATTTACTTCATTATAAAGTTGCCTTGCTCAAGATTTGGCCTTCTGAACTGCCTAACAAAGGGAAGGGTGATTCTAATTCTTTTTTTGTTAATTTCTTTTTAAATTTTCTTAACGTGTCTTAAGTTTGTTTATTTTGGAGAGAGAGAGTGGGGGAAGGGCAAAGAGAGAGGGGGACAGCATATCTGAAGAGGGCTCCAGACTGACAGGAAAGATCCCGATGTGGGGCTCAAACTCACAAACTATGAGATTATGACCTGAGCTGAAGTCAGACACTTAACAGACTGAGCCACCCAGGTGGCCCAGGGCAATCTTGATTCTTAAGGTCCTTCTTACCATTGTTTGATGTTCCAAGGGATTAGATCTCTGCTGACCCCCCAAATCAAATAACAAGCCTCACTTCCTACCCCACTGTACTCCACGTAACCCCACCTTATTCTGCTTGTTATCCCCAAAACCTTTACAACCACCTGACATTTTATTTGCTTGTTTGTTTAAGTTTACATGATTCTCCTTAGCAGATATAAGCTTTAGGAGGTGAGGGTTTTGTTCCCAGATCCATCCCAAATGCTCAGGACCATTTCCAGTGCTTATCATTTCAAAAATACCTGTAAAGTAAGAGAATAATTAATGTAACTCTGGAGCTCAGAAAAGAGACTAAGTCTGTGGAGATCATGGATAAATAGAGAGAGAGAGACTGAGAGAAAGAGAGATAATATCATTATTTTCAGCAAAGAAACAGTGGCTGAAAATTCGCTGTTTATCTGGCCATTCAGAAAGTCTGTGAAGGCTGAGGAGGAAGACAGAGGGAGAAGAGGGTGAAAGGGAGGGGCCGGAGAAGACGGAATCGGAGTGCTAAGTGTGGTCATGGAAAGCGGCGGCATAAAGGAAACGTGTTGAGAAGGAAACAGCCATCTAACTTTCAACGGCAGCAGAAAGCCCTGGGGAGGTCAAGAGCATGTCCACTGGGCGCAGCACTGAATCACTGAGTGCTGACTCAGCTCTGTTACAGAGGACGCGGGATCCTTGAGCCCTACCTCACCCCCTTCCTTAGGACAGCACACGGCAGCGTCCTCATGGGATTGGAGAGGGGCTGGTCTCAGTCTGCCTCCTGTTTCACATGTGGCTGACACCGCAGGCTCTAGCCAGGTCTGTGCACAGAGACATGGGAGAGAGGCAGGGGTGCCCTGAAATCTCCCGGCGCCATGGCTGGTGGATGTGAGCACCACTGGGTCCTGGGAGCAGAAGATGGGTGAGCCAGAGGGAAAACACACGAAGAAGAGTCGCAGATGAGACCCACAGCCACTGCCAAGAAGAGTGAGCGAGAAATAAAAATAGTGATTGTGCGGTCAGCTCTGATGTTTATTGAGTGGCATCTCACACCAGTGAAACTGACAAGTGCTCCTTATCTTACCCATCTCCTTAGTCTAGTTCGATCCTAAGCAGGTCAGGAGTGACCTGGCCAAGAACAAACCAGGCTAGTAGGGGTCAGTGCTGCAGTCCTAAGGATCAGCATGAACCCTGGTATGAACCCTAATCAGTTATCAAATATTATGCAGCCATGTATTATGGACTGGCTGTGTCTATTGTTCGTAGCTATTTATTGAAGACTTAGCACTCTGGAAGGGAAAATAAAGACATGTGAGGCATGATTATAATTCTGTGAAACTATAGACTCAACAACAATAAGACCGATGTGTCAGCCTTAAGGTCAATAACGGGCAGATTTACTCCTCACTCCTTGCTCTTTCTTCAAACTCGCTTGGCAAGTTCCCACCACAGCGAACTCAGCTTTCGACCTCATGTCAGCCGCACGTGGCTGAATTTTACTGGATGATGTCACAGGAGCTGAGCGGCACTGTTATAATTAATCCACAACCACCTCAAATGGACACCTGCACGTGGCCAGCAGTCCTATGTTGCTATAGTAAGTTCTCTCTCCTATCAGTAAACACTGTGACCTGCTGTCTAATCTTTTTAACTCTCTCAGCCCAAAGTCACGCTAACCTAGGTTCAGACTTCGCTGAAAAAAGACCACCAGAAACTCCATCATCACTCCAGTGGCACAGCAGCACATCCGCTTGTGTCCTTACCTTCTCCCCCCTTTGCAACTTTTATCATAAAAAAGAACATCCTATCTCAGATCAGAGATGGCGGTGGTGCTGACTGATGTCAGAAGTAGAGGAGGAGGAGGCGACTAAGTGTTCTATTTTGAAACTTGTATGTTAAGCTGTCTAGTTGACATATAAATGAACACACCTGTCTGAAGAAGTGTAAACTGAATTTGGTGAGAGGCGGTGCACTAGAGAAGCTACCAACAGAGAGAATATAGCTATGAGAGAAGATCCAGAAGAGGGTCCTGAGGGCCCCTGAGAACCAGCAGCAGGTGAAGGGGATTCACCAAAGGGACCTTAGAAGACGCAGCCTGTCTGGAGTAAACACCAGAATCCGGTGTTATTCTAGACTTGCTGAGCCCAGATGCTGTACCATCTCTTCGGGTTTAGCATCCTGTTGGCCTAACCCAGATTTCATATGGCTAGCCATATTATTCAAGAACCTTGAGTGCTCCTAATATCTCATTAATCCGGATTGAGTCCAACAGGCATATTATAAATAATTTACAAGAATAGTTAAGATTTGGGAATTTAATTAGAAATTTCAGTTCTTTACTACTCACTCCCCAAAAGCAGAGAAAGCATCTAAGATGTTGGAATCCAAATCATTCATTAAAAAAGTAGGCCAAGCTGTAAGTAACACAGAGAAGTGAATGCCTTTCACAACTGATAACCCACTCCAATGGCAAAGGAGGCCAGTCATGTTCCGCAGGAATGTACATAATACCTGTACATCTAAACCTGAGTTTGTTCTTCAGACACTGCTTTGTCGGACCTGAATGACACAAATTTCATAGTGCCATTTTATTTTTTTATAAGTGGAGAGTGGCACTAAACAGAAGCTGTATATCATCTGCTTATTGATTCATAAGCCAAATATAGAAATACTTCAGGTTTTGTGACGTCTACATAAAGAGTGAGCATAACCATTAAAAGTGTATTTTATTGATTGCATCAAAAGATGTTTCATCAAAAAGATATAATTATAAAGTGTCCAGGATTTCAGAAACTGCATGCAATTTTACATTTAATTTAACGTAACTTCTGTGTTACACAAAAGTGAGTCTCAGATTTTAGGTTTTGGTCTAGAATGGAAATAATAAGACTATTACGAAATCATGATTGAATTTCATGTATTTAGAGATAAATTTCTCTATAACATGAAGTGACTCAGAGGTTTGGTACTTATCCATGATTGTAGGCCATGTAATTTATCAAAATGAATAATTTAAGAAGACGTATGTTACACATAATAACAAATTACATTTTATTATTGTTACTATAAGTAAATTAATAAGTACCAAAGTAAATAAATATTTGAAGGAATAACCAAGTCTACATCAGATTTAGCAATATCTCCCAACACGTTATCTTTCTTCCTGTGTTATTAACAAATAGTTGACACATATCACTGTATTTTTGAAGGTATACAGTGTGAAAGTTAAGTTTACATATGTTATGAAATGATAACCTCAGTAGGTTTAGTTAATATTAATCACCCCAAATAGATAGAATAAAAGAAAAGACAAAAATTCTCTTTGTGAGAAGAACTTTTAGGATCTATTCTCTTAACTTCTGTGTAGATCCTACGGCAATGCTAGCCATACTCCTCATGCATCCTGTACATTATATCACAGGTACTTATTTATCTTATTACTTTTGTTTGTACCTTTTAGCTACCTCCCCCTTGTTCCCCTCCCCCACCCCCTTTCTCCAGTAACAACACATTTGACCTTTTTCCATATGAATTTGGCAGAGTATATTTTTTTGTTTTATTTTGTAGTTTTTCTTTAGATTTCATATACATGTAAGATCATATGGTATAGCTCTTCCTATGTCTTTGGATGGGATAATTGAATCTATTTGCACTTAAAGTAATTATTTGGGGCACCCAGGTGGCTCAGTCGGTTAAGCGTCCAACTTTAGCTCAGGTCATGATGTCACAGTTCACAAGTTCAAGTCCTGCATTGGACTCTGTGCTGACAGCTCAGAGCCTGGAGCCTGCTTCGGATTCTATGTCTCCCTCTCTCTCTCTGCCCCTCCCCCACTTGCACTCTGTCTCTCTCTTTTTCCTTCACTCTCAAAAATAAATTAACATTAAAAAATAATACAGTAATTGTTGATAGGTAAGAACTTACTCTTGCCATTTTGTTAATTGTTTTCTGGTTGTTTGTAGAACCATCAATCCTTGTTTCTTATCCCATCTTTTCTAGTGTTTTGATTTTTTTTGGTATCAGTAGGCTTTTGTCTTCACTAAATCTAAACTTACTTAAAAAGATTATTCTAACATCTTTGAGAGTTTATGGATCACCATTTCTTTATAGGCAATTATTGGGTCTTTATTAGCATCCTTGGGTAGTATCTCATTTATCTGATCTTCTGTTATCTGTGATACCTTACGTTTGTGTCTGTACATTTGAGTGATCGGGCTCCTTTTCTGGACTTTACAGGTTTGCTTAGGCAGAGACAGACCTGTACCAGTCAGCTCACTTTAGGTTTCTGGGCCTGTCCTCTGGTAGCATCTTTGGGCAGGTGGGGCCTACAATTATGGACTACTTTTCGGTAAGGCAACTGTTTGAGCTCTGAGATCAGAGATGGGAAGGTGTGTACCACTGGCTGATGACCGTAGTGTGGGACTTCCGGTGTGGTTCCGACACCAGCGGGGCTATAGGATGGGCTCTGTGCTTGCTTGGATGATGAAGAT
>NC_043712.1:85845742-85847411 GCF_006229205.1 Suricata suricatta
AAAAATTTAAAATAACTTCGATGAGGGGTGCCTGGGTGGCTCAGTCAGTTGAGTGTCTAACTTTGGATTTAGGTTCAGGTCATGATCTCATGATTCATGGAATTGAACCCACAGTTCATGGGATTCAGAAGGATTATCTCTTTCCCTCTCTCTGCCCCTCCCCTGCTCATTCTCTCTCTCTCTCTCTCAAAATAAATAAATAAACTTTAAAAAATTTAAAAAAACAGCATCAATCAGAATGAAATACCCAGGAATACTTTTAATTAAAGAAGTGCAAAACTTGTATACTACAAATTACAAAACGTTGTTGAAAAAACTAAAGAATGTGTAAATATTCTTTATGGAAAGAATATTTGGAAAAAGAAATACGTGGAAAGGCATCCCTCCTTCTTGGCTTGGAAAGCAATACTATTACAGTGGCGATCTCCCAAATGGATCTGTAGGTTCATTGTACACCCTACCGAAATCCCATCTGCCTTTGCCTTCTGTGCATACATAGACAAGGATGATCCTAAAATTCGCAAGAAAATGCAAAGGACCCAGAATGTAAGAAATAATCTCAGGAGGAAAAGGGACACAAGTCAACGTCTCCTACTTCCTGATATGAGAACCAGCTACCAAAGCACAATGACCAGGACTATGTGGCACTGACAGAAAGACGGACACAAAGACCAAGGGCAGAGAACTGAGAGTCCAGAAACGAACCCTCCCAATATCAACTGATTTTTGACAAAAGTGCCAGGACCATGTGACGGGGGAAGAATAGTTTTCTCGGCAAGTGGTGCTGGGAGACCTGAGCAGCCTCATCCAGAAGAATGCTGTTGGGCCTCACTGCACACCATGCACAAACACTAACTGGAAGTGGATCGCACGTTTCCATGCAAGAGCTAAAATTTTAACATTCCAGAAGGAAACAGGAGTCGATCTTCATGAACTTGGCTCAGGCAATGACTTGGCACTTTGTTAGAAAGACGACCCCACAACTGCACTCCTGGATGTGTACCCAAGGTGACTGAGAACATGTCCACACCAAAGCCCGTACACTGATGTTCACAGCAGCATTATTCCCAATAGCCAAAGGGTGGAGGCATCCGAATGTTCATAGGTAAGTCAAAAGGCCGTGTCCGTACAATGGGATCTCATTCACCCTACCCAGAGTCAGCAAACCTGGAGGTTAAAGGTAAAGTAGGACTACACTTGTATGAAATGTCCAGAAAAGGCAAACCCATCAAGAAATACAGTAAATTAGTCATTGTCAGAGACTGAAGGGAAGAGGGTGGGTAGGGGGAATGACTGCTAAGGTGCACACGGCTTCTTTGTTGAGGGCAGGGTGATGGAATATTCTGGATTTAGATGTTGGTGATGGGAGTGTAACTTCATGTATACACTCAAAGCTGAAGAATTGTACACTTTTAAACAGGTGAAGTTTATGGCACTTGAATTATATCACTCTATGGAAAAATACATAACTCACAGATTCTGTGTTTAAAATTTACCTATTCACTGATAGTTTTTTGAGGACCCTCCACACTGTTTTCCAGAGCAGCTGCACTAGTTTACATTCCCACCAACAGTGTAGGAGGGTGCCCGTCTCTCCACACCCTCGCCAGCATCTATAGTCTCTTGATTTGTTCATTTTAGCCACTCTGACTGGCGTGAGGTGGTATCT
>NC_043712.1:85847511-85849721 GCF_006229205.1 Suricata suricatta
ATAGATTGTCAGAGACAGAGAGGCAATGCTGGGCAGGTACTTGGGAGTGCAAAGCTGCCCATCCAGATACAAAAAGGGTTCCTGCCCCTTGTTTTCCAAAGTGTGCCAGTTCACTGAGCTTTCACGCAAAAGCTCTGCTTCCCCTCCCTCCGACTCAGTGTCTCGCAAATATTAGAGAATTTACATTTTGCATCTGTCTGTGAAATGTGGTTCCTGATAACCATTTTCTCTCACAAATCAAATTGTGTCCATGTGGCTGTGACCTCAACCACAGTCAAACGAACGGTCACTACATTTCTAGACCTTGATATTATCATTGACTTTGCCTTTTTTACATAATGGGTTTCACATCATTTGAACATAGGCTTGTGCAATCAGTTTGCTGGTCACACGGTACTGCTCAATGAGAACAAAGCTTTTCTGTTGGAAGGCTTTCCTAAAATTTTCTAGTCATCAGGTGAATATATAATTTGTTTTCTTTTAAAAACACAGTAGGTATCCAGGCAAAGCCACGCTCTAATACCGTATCTCCCATATTTCTTGGTTTTAACAGGTGCGGAATGATTAGAAACTCAGAACCAAAAAGACTGAGTGAGCATAATTTTAACACTAGCTCTCCCTGACCCCCAACTGCTGGAATATATGTGTTAATTATTCTCATTTTTTAAAAAAAATCTTACGCTATGCCTTCTGAACATAGGACGGAGGGGTTAGTCATAATCCCTTGGGGAATGAAAGGGCTCACTGTGAGGTCAGCATGTGGTCTGCCTGAGTGTGAATACTTCACACACCATTGTCTGTGGAGTTCAGAGCTATGCTGTGCATACCCTCTGCGTGCTCAAATCCAATCTGTATCTCTCTTTTTCTTTACTGTTTATTTATTTATTTTGAGAGAGACAGAGAGTGAGCAGGGAAGAGCAAAGAGAGAGGGAGAGAGAATCCCAACACTCAGGGCTCGAACCCACATACCATGAGATCATGACCTAAGCTGAAACCCAAGAGTCAGATGCTCAACCAACTGAGCCGCCCAGGCACCCTCCCCCAGGCTGTCTGTCGTCTCTTTCTCCTCATGAGAATGTTATCCTGGGAATGTTGTACTGTTATACCATGTGTGCCTTCCTTCAAGAGATGGCTATCTAAAGGAATTCGAATTTTCTTCCATACCAGTGACAAGTCCTACAGCGGAAGGTCTTCTGATGTGCCATCTGGAATTCTTCAAACATCTGGCATCTAAAGGGACCCCAGGAGCTCCTGGCAGATTTTGGAGGGTCTCTGTGGAGGGCTTCATATCCTGCAGGCACCAACCCATCATCATTAAAGTATGGAGGACAAGCAGACAAGACCCTCTCAAAGTCACACCTGCTCGCTGCTGTTTGGGCCACCTTCTGTCTGATACGTCAGCCAAAGGCTGCAGGGAAGGAAGCAGACAGAGGGCAGCAGATTCCACACAGCATCATGATTGGCTTGAATTGTGAGCACTCCTGTGAGGGGGGTTGTAGAGGGAAACTGTGTGCTTCAGAACAGAATGCACTTGCTGCATAGCACACCCTTCTGGGTCATCAGATGCTGACTCTATAGGAGCAGTCTTACAACTTTGCGAATTGTGGGTAAGATCGCAATGCAGAACAGTTCTTGCCTCTAGAGATGCAAATGAACAATGTCCAGAGGGAGAGACCGTCCCGTCCAGTGGGAAAAACCCGGTTTTGCCTTCAAGTGTACATGATGCTTGGTTATTTCATTTAATTAAGGAGTTAAATAAAATCTATAACACGTGTTTATTGTATATGTGTACAAGAGTCATGATTTTATTTTGGGGGGGGAATTATTTTTAAGAACTGCCAGGAGAATTATGTCACCAAGATAGGCACATAGGTCATGCCTACCTTTGCTCCCGTTCACAAGAACAACTAACAGCTAATCATGATCAATACACCGCTGAGAAAATCCTAGAACACGGGGGTGAAGCTGAGCTGGTCCTGTACCAAAGAGACCAAAACAGACGCATCAGAAGGGCAGGACCTCGCTGCCGTTTGTCCCGGCCAGTGTGACATCACATGGAGAGGTCTCCCTTGAGCCTCTAGTACCTCAGCAGGGGGAAAAGAGAACCCGGGTGCCTTCCCTAGCATTGTGGGTCACTCTGCAGGAGCTCTTACTCTGATATCACACCACAGCAATTACAGGAGAATCTCAGGGCTCAGTCACTGAGAATC
>NC_043712.1:85849821-85852031 GCF_006229205.1 Suricata suricatta
ATAGATTGTCAGAGACAGAGAGGCAATGCTGGGCAGGTACTTGGGAGTGCAAAGCTGCCCATCCAGATACAAAAAGGGTTCCTGCCCCTTGTTTTCCAAAGTGTGCCAGGTCACTGAGCTTTCACGCAAAAGCTCTGCTTCCCCTCCCTCCGACTCAGTGTCTCGCAAATATTAGAGAATTTACATTTTGCATCTGTCTGTGAAATGTGGTTCCTGATAACCATTTTCTCTCACAAATCAAATTGTGTCCATGTGGCTGTGACCTCAACCACAGTCAAACGAACGGTCACTACATTTCTAGACCTTGATATTATCATTGACTTTGCCTTTTTTACATAATGGGTTTCACATCATTTGAACATAGGCTTGTGCAATCAGTTTGCTGGTCACACGGTACTGCTCAATGAGAACAAAGCTTTTCTGTTGGAAGGCTTTCCTAAAATTTTCTAGTCATCAGGTGAATATATAATTTGTTTTCTTTTAAAAACACAGTAGGTATCCAGGCAAAGCCACGCTCTAATACCGTATCTCCCATATTTCTTGGTTTTAACAGGTGCGGAATGATTAGAAACTCAGAACCAAAAAGAATGAGTGAGCATAATTTTAACACTAGCTCTCCCCGACCCCCAACTGCTGGAATATATGTGTTAATTATTCTCATTTAAAAAAAAATCTTAAGCTATGCCTTCTGAACATAGGACGGAGGGGTTAGTGATAATCCCTTGGGGAATGGAAGGGCTCACTGTGAGGTCAGCATGTGGTCTGCCTGAGTGTGAATACTTCACACACCATTGTCTGTGGAGTTCAGAGCTATGCTGTGCATACCCTCTGCTTGCTCAAATCCAATCTGTATCTCTCTTTTTCTTTACTGTTTATTTATTTATTTTGAGAGAGACAGAGAGTGAGCAGGGAAGAGCAAAGAGAGAGAGGGAGAGAGAATCCCAACACTCAGGGCTCGAACCCACATACCATGAGATCATGACCTAAGCCGAAACCCAAGAGTCAGATGCTCAACCAACTGAGCCGCCCAGGCACCCTTCCCCAGGCTGTCTGTCGTCTCTTTCTCCTCATGAGAATATTATCCTGGGAATTTTGTACTGTTATACCGTGTGTGCCTTCCTTCAAGAGATGGCTATCTAAAGGAATTAGAATTTTCTTCCATACCAGTGACAAGTCCTACAGCGGAAGGTCTTCTGATGTGCCATCTGGAATTCTTCAAACATCTGCCATCTAAAGGGACCCCAGGAGCTCCTGGCAGATTTTGGAGGGTCTCTGTGGAGGGCTTCTTATCCTGCAGGCACCGGCCCATCATCTTTAAAGTATGGAGGACAAGCAGACAAGACCCTCTCAAAGTCACACCTGCTCGCTGCTATTTGGGCCACCTTCTGTCTGATACGTCAGCCAAAG
Organism: Suricata suricatta; assembly: GCF_006229205.1. Lineage (NCBI taxonomy): Eukaryota > Metazoa > Chordata > Mammalia > Carnivora > Herpestidae > Suricata > Suricata suricatta. The sequence continues at coordinate 85,851,229 of NC_043712.1, forward strand.
GCTGCAGGGCAGGAAGCAGACAGAGGGCAGCAGATTCCACACGGCATCATGATTGGCTTGAATTGTGAGCACTCCTGTGAGGGGGGTTGTAGAGGGAAACTGTGTGCCTCAGAACAGAATGCACTTGCTGCATAGCACACCCTTCTGGGTCATCAGATGCTGACTCTATAGGAGCAATCTTACAACTTTGCGAATTGTGGGTAAGATCGCAATGCAGAACAGTTCTTGCCTCTAGAGATGCAAATGAATGCTGTCCAGAGGGAGAGACCGTCCCGTCCAGTGGGAAAAACTCGGTTTTGCCTTCAAGTGTACATGATGCTTGGTTATTTCATTTAATTAAGGAGTTAAATAAAATCTATAACCCGTGTTTATTGTATATGTGTACAAGAGTCATGATTTTATTTTGGGGGGGGGATTATTTTTAAGAACTGCCAGGAGAATTATGTCACCACGATAGGCACATAGGTCATGCCTACCTTTGCTCCCGTTCACAAGAACAACTAACAGCTATTCATGATCAATACACCGCTGAGAAAATCCTAGAACACGGGGGTGAAGCTGAGCTGGTCCTGTACCAAAGAGACCAAAACAGATGCATCAGAAGGGCAGGACCTCGCTGCTGTTTGTCCCGGCCAGTGTGACATCACATGGAGAGGTCTCCCTTGAGCCTCTAGTACCTCAGCAGGGGGAAAAGAGAACCCGGGTGCCTTCCCTAGCATTGTGGGTCACTCTGCAGGAGCTCTTACTCTGATATCACACCACAGCAATTACAGGAGAATCTCAGGGCTCAGTCACTGAGAATC
>NC_043712.1:85852131-85861618 GCF_006229205.1 Suricata suricatta
CCCCAATGTTCATAGCAGCACTGTCAACAATAGCCAAAACATGGAAAGAGCCGAAATGTCCATCACCTGATGAGTGGATCAAGAATATGTGGTTTATCTATACAATGGAGTATTACATGGCAATGAGAAAGAATAAGATCTGGCCATTTGTAGGAAAGTGGATGGACCTCGAGGGTGTCATGCTAAGCAAAATAAATCAGGCAGAGAAAGACAGATACCATATGTTTGCACTCTTAGGTCTAACAGGAGAACAGGAGAAACCTAATGGAGGACCAGGGGGAGGGGAAGAGGGAAAGAGAGTTGAGGAGAGAGAGGGACACAAAACTTGAGAGACTATTGAATACTGAAAACGAGCTGAGGGTTGAAGGGGAAGGGGGAGGGGGGAAAGGAGGTGGTGGTGATGGAGGAGGCACTTGTGGGGAAGAGCACTGGGTGTTGTATGGAAACCAATTTGACAATAAACTACTTAAAAAATGAAATTTACCTATTCACTAAAATTTATTTGTCACCCAAAGTCAGTACTTGGGTGCTTTCACAGGCATTCATGGACATGCGAAGGGCAGTGAAAAATTCGTCACCTGGCGTGCACGTTCCCCGCTGAGTTCTGATAAGCCTGTGGTCACGTCTCTTTCACACAGAGATGGGCGGAAGATGCAGACAGCAGGGAAAGCTCAGGGTCAATAGAGCAAGAAGCTTCTAGTCTGGCGCCTGTTCAGGGTGGGGGGGGGGCGGGGAGCTACGGCGACTCTTTAGCACTTCTGAACCTTTCTTTCTTTTTTGTAAAATAAAGAAAATAGGTAAGTTGCTTTTAGGATGTAAGAGTTAATCTCTGTGATGTGTGTGTGCGTGTGCACGCCTATATGTATATACATGTATATGCATACCCATATATGTGTGTACTTATATACATGTATCAAAAATATTGTCTTTGCCCTGAAGTCTATTTTATCTGATATTAATATAGTTACTCTTGCTTTCTTTTCATCAATATGTGGATGACTCAAATTTCTTCATCCTCTTTACTTTCAACTTGCCTATAGTATTATATTTAAGATGCATTTCTTGTTGACAATGTATTGGTGACTCAAGATTTTTAGGGGCATCTGGGCGGCTCAGCCAGTTAAGCCTCCAACTTCAGCTCAGGTCCTGATCTAACAGTTCATGGGTTCGAGCCCCGTGTCAGGCTCTGAGCTGTCAGCACAGACAGCCTGCTTCAGATCTGTGTCTCTCTGCCCCTCCTCACTCACACTTTGTCTCTTTCTCAAAAATAAGTAAACTTTAAAAAATGGGGGGGGGGAGTTCCTGTGTTGGTGGAGTGGTCAGTGGCCAGCGTCTGCACCAAATACAAAATGCTGAGCCCAGAACACCGAGAGAATGTTCTCCCTGCCATTTGTTCCTACTGCTTTTCTAAACGCAGCGTCTCTCTTTTTCAGACAGCTCTCACCCTCACTCTTGTTACCAACCTAAGAATCTAGAACAAAATTTTCTGAACCATATGTAATTATTACTATGTTATTAATATTGATGGTTTACCTGAATATTCATAATAGATTCACTCTTATTGCCATATGGTATTAATTTTATAAGTTTTTAAAAATGTTTACTTATTTTTGAGAGAGAGAGAGAAAATCCCAAGCAGGCTCTGCACTGTTAGGGTTTGAACCCAGGAACTGTGAGAGCATGACATGAGCTGAAACCAAGAGTTTGCTGCTCAGTGGACTGAGCCACCCAGGCATCCCTGTTTTTAATTATTTTTTGAGATCCTATGAGGACATCAGCATTATTATTATTTTGTACAGTCGATTTTTATCTGGGTTTGTCCACATATTTAACTCTTTATGCACTTCACTCTTTCCTGCATCTCAGACACTACAGTTTCTAGGAATGCCTTTTTTTTTTTTTTTTTTTTTTTTTTTTGGTGCTCATTCCACATCCTTTGACCAGTGTTGTCCAGTACGGTAGCCATTAGCCACGTGTGGTTATTTACATTTACAGTAATTAACATTAACATTTAGTTCCTCAGCCAGGAGCAGCCACAGAGCTACATGTGGCTGGTGGCTACTTCTCTGGCCTCATACAAATTTCCACTGAGCTGCGTTGCTTTAAAATTTCATGAATGAAGTTTTGGTGGGGCATGCTTACGCATTTTTTGTTACCCAAAATATCTTCACTTTGAACTCCTTTTTCCAAAAGCTTCTCATGAGTACAGGATTCTGGGTCAGATGCCTGCATCTGCATGTATCAAGGGAAGGACAGGGGCTTCTATAATCTCGCAGCTTAAAAGTCCAAGGTCAAGGTCCTCCTTAAATCCGATCCCTGTGTGCAGCCCCAAAATGAGGCGGGAAATGAAGCCCCACTTATTCTTGCTTTTGTAACTGTAATTTCTTGTGATGTGGAAGGCTCCTTCTGTTACTTTCCTGCAACTGGGGATAGAGTGGCTCAAATGTCTTTAGCGTGGATACGAAATGGCAATTAACCAGTTGCTTTCAGTTCATGAATTTTTCCTCTGGGCCTTGAAATATCTGAGTCAATTGCTTATATTGAAAAAAAAAAACCCACCAAATAATCATTTTAATTTCCACCTCAGCTTACTGTGTTTATAGGAGATCCCCAAAATATCCATTGACTAAAGAAAAGCGGTCAACCATAATAGCATTCATTGTGAGTTAGGCGTCCTGCTAAACCCCTCATATCAGTTAGGTACCTTTCTGCTAGGAAAATAGATGAACATAATTAGCATTAAACTGGGACTATTCGTTGGAATTCACTATCTTAATATATTATTTCCACCCTTGTCTCTAAAGTGGCTCAGCAATGACACCGTCCTCTCTTCCAACAGGATGCATGAGAACTATTCTCATATGCACCCAGATGCTCCTACTTAGATTCCCAGTATTTTAATAGATGGAAAGTGCACTCCTTGAAGGTAGCTGATTCCATGTCTTAGGAAAATGAAATGCAAGATGTCACGGAACATCATGTTGCTGACAGAAGGCAATGTGTTGTGTGTGTGTGTGTGTGTTTATTTAAGTCTGGAATAATTCTGGAAGAATAATGGAGGCTGATGATACCAATTTGAGAGACAAGAGAAAATGCTAATTATCATAATAACTAAATATAAGTTAATATAATTATACATATAATTATCAAATTAATGTAATAATATAATTAATATAATTATCCAAAGATAATTAAATATCTTTGGAAGAAGTTGAGACTGTAAAAAAGCATAAAGTAAAAATTTGATATAAAGCAGATCAAGGTGGCTGTTATTCAAAATTGTTTTAGAAGTAATTTTAATTAGAATTAGATGACCAATAAATGGATTTCCTGCTTAAACAATGTAGTTCATTGCTGCCTTTAAGGAATTCCTACAGGTTTATGTGTAAAAGTACAAGACGCTGGATAGATGGAACGGTGATGAGTTTTTTAAAAAGTGGGTCCTGCCCCCCAAATCGGAAGGTTAGGCTGGTTCAAAGAATCACAGAAAATTACCAAGTAGATAGCAGATCAGACAACATGGGAAAACAATGAGTTAGCCAAACGTCCTGAAAGGGTAACTGGCGAGAAGATGGAACCCGATGTCCCCAGGACACAAACGCACTCGGTGCCCACTGGCGGAGGTGGCGTGCCCCCTGACCCGGATGTCACAGGGAGGAGCGTGCTCCAAGAAAGAGTGTGAGCATGGAATGGCCAATGAGCATCGACAGTAAGCCCAGCCCCGGGGGTCACAGCCCCTAGCCTCAGCCCTTGGAAGACACAACCAGCGTGTGTGTGGTCTGACCGAGAATCCTGGCTGAAAGCTGCAGACGGTCACGTTCTGTTGAGTGCAGGTGAAGCAAATCGCTGAATGCCCTAGAAAGTGTGCGCATAACGATTGCTGTGTCCTCCGCGCCATAGAACTGTTACAAACAATACAAGCGGCCCGAGCCACACCATCCACAGGTCTGCAATCAGCTGGATATAAATATCACAAGTGTTTTTATGACCGTTCTCATAATTTGAGTGTTTTCTTCTGGCTTTAAGTTCAATTTAAAATCTTGGAGACAGCAACCTATTAAACATTCTAACTCATAAAATGTTTAAGGTAATTTGAGGATGTTTTCAGTCAGCCTGAGCAGATTTTATTTAGAAAGCTAATGTCTAAATGTAATTTTTATTTATAACTAATATTTATAAGCTAATTTATGTATTGTGGGAGTATTTAAATGTTAAAAAAATTCTAATATATATTCTATTATATATAGGCTGATATACATATATAAGTATATATGAGTGTGTATATATGTATATGTATGTATGTATATTTATATGCTTAAAATATTGAGCATTAAAGAAAGCACAGGTGGAATATTTCTTTCTATATAATAAACATCCTAGGAAGCATTCAAAGCATAAATCTGACACCATTAGGTAGAAAGTTGTGTGTGTGTGTGTGTGTGTGTGTGTGTGTGTGTGTGTGTGTTTAGCTGGACAAAAGTTTCAATTCCATATTTTTTCCACATGAAATATCTTCAGCATGAAGATATGATTTCATATCTGCAAAGATTGCAACAAGAAGGAACTATGGTCATGCGTTATCTTTACTCGCTGCGGAAAATGGAAGCCAGCCCGCTGTTGCATAGGAGCATCAGGACCTGCGTGCTATTGGCTGTGAATAATCATCCGTGTGACACTGATCTAAGCAATGAAGGCCTTTTGTGCCACAGTCTTCTAGTCTGTAAAAAGGGGATAATTATGCATGTCTAACCTCATTGGTTTGTTTGAAAAATTAAAGGGAGAGCCTAGGGAAGTGAAACACTATGCAGCTATAAAGGCTCTATTTAAAAAAATGTCTTAAATGTTCAGGAATTTATAAAATCTCATCTTTCAAATCTAAAGGCAAGGGTGGACCTGAGACGGGGCATTTGTATTCACAAAGTCCATGGTAAACCGAGTTCAGAGTCTCAACCTTTTAACACAAACAATGATACAATAAAGTGAATCCATATTATTTTTTGGTCACGATCAAAGGATGCCTAAATCTGATGCAGAAGTGTCACAGGAAGCAAGCCCTTCAGCTTACTTGCCCAGCCGTGTGACTTATGTCTGATAAATCCCGCCACACATCCCAGGACCACAAACCACTCTTCCTGAAGCCACAACTAGTATTTTACACTGAAAGTTACACCACATATTATGGCCGATATTCCGAAGAACATCAGTTACGGCAGGAAGTGTAGCCGGAGCTACACCCAGACAGCTTGTACAGGAGAAAAACAAGGCTCTTCTAACCTGAACTCACTTGCGACTAAAGTTGTTTCCTTGGAAAAAGCAACTTGGACTTGTTTGGGGAGCCTGAGTGGAGAGGAGACCAAGACTGCATGGCAAGGTATAGCTCATGACCCTGCTCACAGGAAATCTCAATGATTCTGAAAATAAGAAGAATTTTTTTAATAAAAACTCGATACTTTCTCTGAACTTAAATTTGCCAAACCGGTGCTTATGGATATTTTCATTTTCCCCAAAAGCAGTCATTCTTTGCAGGTTTGAGTAGCCCAAAGATCTATCGCTAGTCACATTTTTATTCAGCTGTAGCATTTTCAACGTGCACAGAGTCTGTTACTGCCTTGGAGCTCCTACATGTGCCCACGGGCTCACCTACACACGTAATCCACTTCTCTGCCGCTTGGAGTGCAAGTTGCTTCATGTTATCACTTCCTTTCTAATTCCCTCTTCCGTGTTGCCACTCATTAGGAGCCTGGCTGGGGGAAGGGGAATGAGCCAGAATCTACTGAAGGCACCAAAGGATTCCTTAAACATGTTAGTGCATGGAATGCAAGACAATAGAATAAGCCACACAATAAACATGTTTTCATTTAACATGGGTCCACTCTATCCCCCTAGATAGAAATAGTGGAAGACTATTTCGATAACCCAGCTGCACCGTCAGAGTGTATTTATACTCAATATGGAAAAAGCTACAATTATATTTGCCTTCCTTGAAGGCAGGAGCCATGAAATTAACAGTTTATTTTTAAAAAGCCCATCGAAAACAACTCTCTATCAGATGTGCAACAGGAAAGAAAGTGAAAAAGTTCCTGAAGTAGTGGTTATTCTAGACAAACAGAATACCCTGATCTGTTTTTCTACATTGTTAAATAATACCGGAGAGGGAAAGAAGGAAGGGGGAGGAGCTTCACTTCATAATGGAGTGAACAGAAGTTCCAGAGTGATAGTCCCAGTCATAAGTGTTAATTCCATACTATTTTCCTTTTCTACTGGGAAATAAATCTTGGGGAATGATGATCTTTCAACATTTATTTCATAGCAGGATGTTATTTGCAACTGGAATTTGTACATTTAGAGTGTTCCAGAAACCCAACACTAGGGGAAAATCACGTTTAACCAGTTTTGAGTATATCGTAAACGTTCAACAAAGACCTTACTGGTTGTTAAATTATTGTTCTCTGGCAAAAGGCTAAAATTCTACATTCACAGGTATTTTAGCTTGTATTAACCAGTAACTACTAGGTACCTTGTGTTTTATTTGGTGTTTGATAATTTAAATACCATCATAAATAATATTAACATAACATAGTATTCTTTCTAGCTACAGTAGAGATGACATAGCACACACACCATTATAGAATGTAGACATTTGCACATTTTTAATAGATTAGGGGAAAAAACAATATAATTCATAATTCAAATTCCAGTGAATTTCTCTTAAAAATATTTTCCTAATTTAATTCAAAAATGTTATCTTATTAACAAATAAGTAGGTTAAAAGTTACAAATTGGTAAAGGAAAGTGGATTATACACCACTGCAATTTGGTACAAACATTTTGTTTTCTCTTTTAACAAGAGAGCAGAGTACAGTGGACTGCCCTATCTATAAACCTGTAAAATGCCAGCTACCAAAGTGATGAATTCATTTGGAACTTAATATGATCATTTGTTAAAATTGCAACAATTTCAGGATGTTCACATTCCACTATGCATTCCATAGAGCAAAGGTGCCTATCATTTTCCTTTGAATCCTTCCCTGACCTGCACAGACCTTCTGGATGAAAATTATGTCTGTCTTTCACCAAGGTAGGTTTTCCATGTATTACTATATTGAGATCCTGAAAATCCTTCATTGTTCACTTAAAGAAACTTCAATAAAGATCTAGTATTGTGGTAGGGTGACTTTAAAGTGGCCCCCATGATCTCAGCCTGCTGGCTACAAGTCCTTATGTAATCTCCTCCTCCTGAGTGTGGGCGGGACCTACAACTTGCTTTCAACCAACAGAATTTGGCAAAGGTGATGGGCCGTCCCTCCCATCATCACTTTGTGTCATATAAAACTCCCTCTTATTAGCAGACTTGCTCTAGAGTCCCTCTGTCTCTCTGTCTTGTTAGCCTTGAACAGAAGCAGAATGGAATGCTGTCAATAACCATAAAGAACCAGGGCTCCCTAGCTAAGTCTCCAGATGAGAACACAGCCCTGGCTGATACTTAATTGCAACCTTGAAGGAAACAGCCTAGTTCCCGATCCACAGAAACATGGACTCTAAACCTGTGTTGCAATTAAGCCACTAAATTGTGGTAGTTTGTACACCTCCTAGAAAACTGATATGAAACCATAAGAAGAAAGGTTTCTTTGAGAAAAGACTTAGTATAGAAGATATCTGTTTCTATTCTTTAAGAAAAAAATCACAAAAAAAGTAGGTAGACACTCAAAGGTAATAGCAAGGCTAAACGTGTATAGTTCCAGGTGGTCCTATGGCGGTCAAGGTGAGCAATCTAATTCCTGGCAGGCACATGACAAGTGGCATGTGAAGACGCAGCACATCTGATTCGTAACTGGCCATTGAGTGCAAAGGGTGGGCTCCATGCAATTATCTCCTGACACTGCCACGAAAGTGGTCACTGGAACAAGTCCCATGGTTAATACGCATGCTTGGCTCCCCTTGTATGCGAATAGACGCTGCTATGAAAGGAGCTAGTTGATTTTGGGTGCTCCAACGGCAGCTGACCCCAAGATCCCAGATTCTTGACTAGAACGACAGACTGAGTGCAGATCTGACGGCCTGTGCCCTCCCTCTGCAAAATCACCCTTCCAGCTTCAGCGAGTGGTTTGCCTGGATCAGTTCAAGATTTAGAAAAAGAACTGGAGAGCTTTAGTTCCAGATATGACTCTTCCCTAGGAAATGAAAAGAGAGTCATAAGAGATCAAAGTGTTGTGATAACCTCAGCAAAAGGGGAACCACAGGACGACAAAGAACGGTGACCTAATCACCCTACATTTGATGGAAATAAATTCAAGACTATATATCACTTAAATGAAATGGATGAAGGCTACATTTGCAGGGTTATATATAGAATTGATACCTGGGCACAGGTTTAGTTAGAAAATATACGTTTCGGGGAGATCAGTAGGTAATCTTTATCATAATTTACAAAGAAAAATGAGCAAAGTGTTGCAGATCAGAATGCTTTACACACTGTTCGCTACCGATGCATTTTTCTGTTCCATAAATGAACAGAATACTAGAATTTCGTAGCTGACATTCAAGATGCACTTCATCACTAAAATGTACGCAAACTGACTTAAAAGAGACAAATAGTAAAAACAAGCAGCCCCCAAAATGGTCTTTTCCGAGTTCCTAATGCATTTTTGGCCACCGGGCTCTGGTTCGCAGGAAGATGGAAACGCTCCAAGACCGTCTGAGAAGCGCTTCCTGCTTACTAGCGTCAGCAGGGGACGGTGAAAGGGAGCAAACCACGGATCTCCGCGCAGCTCACCTCGAGTCCAACTTTGACTTTTATAAACGCCTGTGTCTCATTTTTAAGAGAGAAGAGCCACAGCTCACATCCGTGTCCTCACTTAACCCCCAGAGTCATTACGCAAAGTACATTTGAATTTTCAAAGATCGGGTCAGAACAGTCAGAAACCGCCACAGTGATTAACCCGCACACTGAAGTCACTTTCACATCAAAAGATCATGAAGCAGGACCGAGCGGGGCCGCCCGGGGCCACACACGAGCAAGCGGACGGCGCTCCAAGGCCACCGTCTGTCCCAAGAGGACAAGAGGGGGCTTCGTCCACCGGGAGCCCCCGGCTTCGCACAAAAGTCCTGTCACCGGAACCATAAGTGAGCCGCCGCCGCCCATCAGAAGAAATACTCTTTCTGGCTTTCGCTGACTGTACTTCGCAGGGTGAGCTCAGTTTTCAGAGCGGTCTCTGCATTGTCTCCGTGTTTTGGAATATTCGTCTCGTTCTTTTGGTACAACCATCTCTGTTGATAAATGCGTATTCCTATGGCAGTGATACAGAGCGAAATAAATATGACAACAGCTATCACACCTGGGATAGGAGAGAGAGGAAACAGTCAGAATATAAGTTTCGTAATACACTACAGTACACACAATATAAAGCTTTATGTACATCATATATACATATCATTTATATCATATATATTACATCATATACATATATATATCAAATGTGTATGTATA
>NC_043712.1:85861718-85864793 GCF_006229205.1 Suricata suricatta
GGGAGACTGGGAGGTCAGTATTGTTTTTAAAAGTCCTCAGATTATTTTTAAGCACCGCCCGGGGTGGGGTGGTCAAGGGAGGTCTAGAAGTGTTTGCTCAAGCAATTATATTAGTAAGGAGTGAATGTGTAATCTAGACCAAAACAAAGAGGTAAAAAAAATTAAAAAAGCATTCACTAGTCAATATACCTTTAAGATGACTGACACAGGCATTGATATTCTAATTAGCAAGTGCTAATTACTTAATTAAGCACATTAATGCTTCATTATGTGAATCAAAATTCGTATAAAATGAAGATTCGTCACTCTACTTGGGGACAGACATAAAGCAGCGTGACGGAGGGGCGCTTGGGGGGCTCAGCCGGTTCCACATCCGACTTCAGCTCAGGTCGTGATCTCGCAGTCTGTGGGTTCGAGCCTCACATGCGGCTCCACACGGACAGAGTGGAGTCTCCTTCGGATTCTCACTCCCTCTCTCTGTCCCTCCTCTGCTTGCACTCTCGCAAAAAAAATAATTAAACGTTAAAATACAAAGCGTAATGGAGTCCAGCAAACTCAAAGCTCGGTTGTGTATATTTGGTCCCAGGGACTCCTGAACACACGGTCTCAGGAACCCTTCCCTGAGAGCGGTGGTGTATTCATGACTTTTTGAATATTCTTCAATACTAATAGGTCAGATAAGCATCACTCTCAAAGTGTTACATCTCACTTGAAAACAAACAGTAGAGTTGCTTTAATTGTTTTTACGTTTAGTTGTAGAACTTTGTTTTAAAGAGCTCTATCGTGTCCAATTTTAGAGTCAGAGACAGTAAGTCTCAATAACAGCGATCAGGCCACTTGATTATACAGTTACTATCACCATTATACTGAAACATCCAGGGTGTTATGTGTGTAATTGATGACTAGCTTGTTTGTGTTGTGAGGGTCGGCGGGGCCCTAGAACCTTTGTCCTCAGCCGCTCTCTGGAGAGACTGAGATAATTTGAATAACGCATCAGATGCATTTCATAACCTTCCCTTCAGCAATTCCAGTGCAAACGTGTGTGCGGCGGGCACTCATGTCTGCCTGCTCCCCATCTAGCTACACGTCTGCCCCTTTCTCTCTCTGCCCATCTGCAATTTGGCTCCGTTAGCAAGAAACCCTCCATGATCTGGTTCACCAGGTCTGAATGTTATTTAGATTAATTCTCCTCTCCTACGTTGCTCTCTTTGCTTGCAAGAGGAGAAAATGATCATCTACAACGCAGAACGTAGAGCAACCCACCTATTGGAGTAATCCTTTAAGCAGATCAAATATTTTACATGTGGGTACAGTCCAGGATCAGTGAGACAAAGGGCTGAGAATTCCACCCAGGGCAATACTCTGTGGGTCAGTATACTTAGGGGCTGATACAAGTGAACTGCAGGACCCGAACCCCGTCTGTGCACTCACTCTCCATCCCACCTATCAGAGCCAACTAGGATCCCTCAGGGGAATAGTATGGGTGCAGCTTACTTACATCTTGCCCAGGATATTTAACCAAATACAATAAAGCCCTGAAGACCACAGCTGACTAACCATGCCTAATCAAGGCACTGACCATGACATTTTGCACCTTCTTGGCCTGTGATTCCTATTTGGAAAATATTAATCACTTTTAAACTGATTTATTTTAAATAAGCTTTTGCTTTACAGCGATGTCATCTCATTAAAAATAAATGACAGCGGCTTAGGATTAAGATTTGATTTAAAATTTAACACAAAAGTATTCCTTTTAGATACATGTCATAAGTAACATATTTGTTTTTTGTTTGTTCTTGGAGTTGTGAAACTGGGGCAGGGTTTCCTGTGCCTTACTCACTATAAAAATAGTTACGGTTGAGATAAGAATGAGAATATTAACCTTCTTACATAGATTTGGTTGGCCCTTGACAATATCTGAATACTTTAATGGTCTGGAGAAAATTGGTGTTTTTCTTGAACGGAAGTGAAATGAACAGATTCAATCTGTCCTGGTGCCCAGCCCACCTAAAAGAGCAGACCGCCAGGGGAATTGCCCAGCTCTGGGACTAAGTCCCTTATTTGGAACAGCAATCAAATAGACTGCACTGCTCTTCCTCCTTACGAAGCCGACTTTGCAATGGGCACATTGCATTATTCTAAGTAAATACATTTAAATGTTTTTGAAGGATAAGGAGAGAGACTTGAATATTCATTCTTTAAGTCAGACCTAAATAAATCCAATTTCAGAGGATACATTGGGAGGTAATTACTTTTACTTCTTCAAATATATTAAACATATATAAAATATAGATATATTCATATTGTGTATGAATATATATTTGAATATACATATAGTTTAGCTATCAGACTTTGCTTTAAAGAGCTATATTGCATCCAGTTTTAGTGTCACATTTATAGGATACATGTGACACTAAAAATACATATATAATGTAAATATATAAGTAATTATATTTATAAATATAAGTATATATAAATCTAAGATAAGACTGACACCAGAAACAGTTTTACATATTTATGTTTAGAAAAGTCTTTATGTCAGGGACTCCTGGGTGGTTCAGTCGCTTAGGTGTCCAACTTCAGCTCAGGTCATGATCTCATGGTTGGTGAGTTCAAGCCCCGCATCAGGCTCTGTGCTGACAGCTCAGAGCCTGGAGCCAGTTTCCAAGTTCGTGTCTCCCTCTCTCTCTCTCTCTGTTCCTTCCCCACTTGCACTCTGCACTTCTCTCTCTCTCTCTCTCTCTCTCTCTCAAAAATAAATAAACATGAAAAGAACTTTTTAAAAAGAAAAATCTTTGTTGTAGATCTTTATGTTTAGGGAAATGACAATTTGCATAGTTTAGGTGTTTTTCCCAATATATATTTTACTTTTAATATTATTTTAAAATGTTTTGAGATGGTCAAATGGATTGAGAAGTCCTTGGCTATTTTTCGAAGAAGTAAAGATGAGGACATCTTAACTATATATATCCTGAGAAGTATTAATGGCTATTTTCAAATGGAAAACCTCCTTATTATTCTGTAGTTTGGCACCATTTACAAAGCATCTTGGGGGAACCGTCGGTGCCTCGCACC